>NW_012267218.1:1845494-1866074 GCF_000151885.1 Dipodomys ordii | reverse complement strand
GCCAGCCCAGGCAGGAAAGTCTGTGAGACTTTTACCTCCAATGAACCACCAGAAAACCAGAAGTGGCGCTGTGGCTCAAGTGGTAGAGCGCTCGCCTTGAACTGAAGAGCTGAGGGACAGTGCCCAGGCCCAGAGTTCAGGCCCCACGACCGACAAAAAAAAAAAGTCCATTTCTTTAGAAATCATGTCGCTCGTGACCTTGCTCTCTTCATACTGGGTGTTTGTTGTTGTTGTAGCTGCGATGCGGCCGCTGGCCTTCCGTGGGTGCCCGCCCTGCAGGCCCCTCTCCAGGTGGGTCCTGAACTTTCCTCAGGGTGTCTGCGCCGGCGCAGGCTCAGCCGTGGACACATCTGTGTGTCCCCGCGACCCCTGCACCCATCGCCTGTCCCCGGGAAGGTGGTGGCTCAGGACAGGCGCCGGCTCCGCGCCTGGACATTCAGCCTCCACCAAGCGGAAGCGGGTTCTCAGGAGGAAAGCTCCCCGCAGCATGCAGCCTCGCCGCTCGCTCGGGTCTGGACACCACGGGCTCTGGCCGGTCACGTGGCCTGCACAGCCATGCCGGACCCACCGAGCTTGCATTGCTCTGGGCTTCTCTAGAAACCAGCTGTGCACCGAGGCCTCGGGAGGATCGGGCTGCACACCGAACAAACGAACGGCGTCTCTGAAACTCCAAAAGCCGTTCCAGGCATTCGTTTAACGGTAGGTTAAAAAAAAAGCATGAAAGAAATTCGCCTTTCATTTTGGGGAGGTTCCTGCAAAAGTCCCCAGGCTAAATAATCCTTAGACGGCCCAGGTGGCGTCAGGGGTCATGGTGGAGTGGTGGAGCACCGGCCCAGCGAGTGCAAGGCTCTGAGTTCAGATCCAACCATCACCAAAGAAAGGAAGAAAGAAGGAAAAGCACGAGAGGGAGGGGGGAGGGAAGGAGGGGAGGGGAAAAGAGAAAAAAAGTCATAGGGGCCTAGGTTCTTCAGGTTTCACCTGACTTTTTTTTTTTTTTTTAGTCCCGGGGCTTGAACTCCCAGCCTGCATTGAGGCTGAGCTTCTTTTGCACAAGGTGCACGCTCTAACACGTTGAGCCACAGCACCACTGCTGGTTTTCTAATAGTTAATTGGAAATAAGAGTCTCAAAGAAGCCAGGAGCCAGTGGCTCACGCCTGTCATCCTAGCTACTCAGGAGGCTGAGATCTGAGGATCGTGACTCAAAGCCAGCCCCGGCAGGAAAGTATGTGAAACTCTCATCTCCAGTAAACGACCAGAAAATGGGAAGTAGTGCTGTTGCTCAAGTGGTAGAGCTCTAGCCTTGAACTGAAGAGCTGAAGGCAAGATGCCAGAGTGTCCAGGCCCAGAGTTCAAACCCAAGAACCGATTAAAAAGAGAGAGAGAGAGAGAGAGAGACTCCCACAGACTTTCTTACCCAGCCTGGCTTTGAACCATGATCTTCAGATCTTAACCTCCTGAGTAGCTGGGATTACAGGTGTGAGTCACTGGTGCCCGGCTTGACTCATGTTTTATTAAGGCACCTGTGCCCTCAGGTCCTTTTCTGTAACACCTCACTATTATCCAACTCAGGTCCGGAGGCACATTGTCCAGACAAACCAATGCCAAGGGAAGAGTGCTGAGGAGGGAGATGATCATGCAGCGACCCGGGAGGGCGGGCAGCCATCTGGGAAGAAGGCAGACTCAGGCCTTCGCTCCAGGTCTCCCAGGGCTTTGGGGGAGAGGGAGTGTTCCCACGGGTGACATGCAGAAATCCTGTTTCTCAGGAGCTTGGGTCAGGACGTCTGCACTCTGACGCCAAGCAGCAGTGCTAATCTCCTAGCGATGGCCTATTCTTATCGTGAAGGCGACGCTCCGGACGCAGGGGCAGGTCGTATCCTGGAAATGAGAAGGGGACAGGAAGAAGGCACGCTGGCTCGCAGAAGGCAACCGTGACTTCCTGTGTCAGATCCCATCAGAAGAACGTCACTGGTGCGGTGGGCAGGGGGGTGTTTTGTGGGGTTCGAAGTGAGGCCCAGCGCAGGGGGAAGGCGCGCAGGAGTGCTGCGAGGGCAGGGGGCTGCGGGGTCATTAGTGGACACAGAGTCTTTGAGCAGATGAGAAGAGTCTTGGAGATGGGTAGTGACTGTGATTTGTACACTGTGAAATGTACACTGCCCCTAAACTGTACTCTTAAAAACTATAAAACAGGAGGTCTTACATGTGGCTCACTGCATGCGAAAGGAGTGAAAGCTGTCCATCAAAATGGCATCCTTTGTGTCAACCTAACAAAATGGAATTGGCAGCCCCGCAACTACACGTTTACCAGCCTGGTAACGAGAGCTATTGTGAAAGGCCTCATTCACGCCACACCCTGCGGCGCATGAGGACATGCTTCCGGTTCCAGCCACAACCCTGCAAGAACCATGACTGCACTGCAGTGAAGACGTTCCAGCCAGCCGTGCGCAGGACACCTGTGACAAGCCACAGGGACCAGTGAACTCCTGCTACAAACCACCCTCGCATTCTTCTAAAGGTTTCTTCTTGGGGGTCAGCCAATCAGCTCGGCGGCCATGAACTCAGTCCTCAGCTCTGCAGAAGAAGCAGAAGAAAGAGAAGAAAGCCAGGCGCTGGTGGCTCATGCCTGTAATACTAGCTACTCAGGAGGCTGAGATCTGAGGATCGCGGTTCAAAGCCAGCCAGGGCAGGAGAGACTGTGAGACTCCTATCTCCAATAAACCACCAGAAAACCGGAAAGTGGCGCTGTAGCTCAAGTGGTAGAGCGCTCGCCTTGAGCTGAAGAGCTGAGGGACAGCGCCCAGGCCCAGAGTTCAGGCCCCACGACCGACAAAAAAAAAAAAAAGGAGAAGAAAGAAGAAGGAGGAGGAAGAGGAGGAGGAGGAAGAGGAGGAGGAGGAAGAAGAGGAAGAGGAGGAGGAAGAAGAGGAAGAGGAGGAGGAAGAAGAGGAGGAAGAGGAAGAAAAAAGTTACTTAGCTAATATTGTAAAATCAAATGTCTTCTTCATGAAAATAAACACACCAGAGGCTGGGAAGGTAGCTCAGTGGTAGAGTATTGCCTTGCATGCATGAGGCCCTGGGTTCGATTCCTCAGCACCACATAAGCAAAAAAAACCTGAAGTAGAGCTGTGGCTCAAGTGGTAGAGCGTTAGCTTTGAAGAGCTGAGGGACAGTGCCCAGGCCCAGAGTTCAGGCCTCACCACCGACAATAAATAAATAAACAAACACACCAGGTTCTGGGTGTAAAATGTAAAGCTAAATGTAAATGTAAAATGGACTGGGAAGGTGGCTTAGGAGTAGAGTGCTTGCTAAGCTAATGCATGAAGCCCTGGGTTCAATTTCCCTGTACTACATACACAGAAAAAGCTGGAAGTGGCGCTGTGGCTCAAGTGGTAGAGTGCTAGCGTTGAGCAAAAGAAGCTCAGGGACAGTGCCCAGGCCCTGAGTTCAAGCCCCAGGACTGGGAAAACCCAAAAACGATACAATAAAATGTAAGGTTGTTTCTGCTCTCTTCTAACCAGTGGTGTCATCAGATTGTGTCCTTCCTTCCTTCCTTCCTTCCTTCCTTCCTTCCTTCCTTCCTGCCTTCCTTCCTGCCTTCCTTCCTGCCTTCCTTCCTTCCTTCCTTCCTTCCTTCCTTCCCCCCGCAGGCCACAAGCCGTCCGATGCGAGGCTGGCCACTGGCCGCGCACAGACACAGCACTGTTTCTCCAGGCCTTCTCTCAGGAAGGGAAGTGGAAAACAGCAAATACTAGTAAAACGCCTTCAGGCCCCTCCCCCCCCATGCCAGGAGGGCAGGAGAGACATGGCCACAGCTCTTGGGATGCCCCACTGCTCTTCTTTGCCATCGTATGTTGGCACGCTGTGGGCCGGCTCGCGGGGAACTCCGTAGCTCTTTTACAGCTGCACAGGGCTCCATTGTCTGGGGACACAGTAATGACTTCTCTGTTGTCCACGGGTGGGTAATTAGGGAGTTTCCAGTATGTTGCCACAACCATCAAAGGACTGACGTGCTCCCCCGGGGTACTGCCTGGGTGCCGGGAACGCGTGGACAACCCCCTAAAGGGAACCGGTGGGGCACAGCCTTGTGGGTCGGTCAGCTGGAGGTCAGCTCCACTCCTGTCATCAGATCCCCTCCACAGCGGCCAGGCCAGCCCTGCCCCTGCCCCAGGCAGAGGAAGAGCAGCTAGAGTTACAGGCTTCTGCCACTGGCACCCAGCTAAACTATTTTTAATACATTCAGCTTACTGAATGCCAATTATACGTCAGACGGCTTTTTTTTTTTTTACTTTGCCAGTCCTGGGGCTCGAACTCAGGGCCTAGGCACTGTCCCTGAGATTCTTTTGCTCAAGGCGAGCGCTCTACCACTTGGGCCACAGCACCACTTCCTGCTTTTTCTGTGTATGTATTACTGAGGAATTGAACCCAGGGCTTCATGCATGCTAGACAAGCGCTCTACCACTGAGCCCCCTTCCCAGCCCCAAGGAGGGATTTTTTTTTAAGGATCTTGCTATGTAGCCCATGTGGTGGGCTGGAACCCATCACATAGCTGAGGCTGACATTGAGCTTGCAGTCCTCGTGGTGGCTCAGTGGTAGAGCGCTTGCCTTGCATGCCTAAGGCCCTGGGTTCGATCCCTCAGCACCACATAAGCAGAAAATGCCGGAAGTGGTGCTGTGGCTCAAGTGGTAGAGTGCTAGCCTTGAGCTGAAGAACTGAGGGACACTGTCCAGGCCAAAAGTTCAGGCCCCACAAGTGACAAAAACAAACCAACAAAAACAAGAATTAACACCAATGGAATAACTAGAAAAGATACTACATTGAAAGTATTTAAGTCTCATAAATTGCTTATTTCTGGAATTTTCTATTTAATGCTTTCAGACCATAGATGGGTAAGCAAAATAGAGTAAAATGTGAATCCAAAGATTTATTTAAAAAATGTTTCTCAGGGGCTGGGAAGGTGGCTCAGGGCCTCATGCATGCAAGGCAAGCGCTCTACCACTGAGCCACCTTCCCAGCCCTTTTGTGAGGTTTTAGGGTGTTTTTTTTTTTTTTTTGTCAGTTATGGGGCTTGAACTCAGGGCCTGGGCACTGTCCCTGATCTCTTTTTGCTTAAGGCTAGCGCTCTACCACTTTGAGCCACAGATCTGTTTCTGGTTTTCTGGTGGTTAAGTGGAGGTAAGAGTCTCTCAGACTTTTCTGCCCAGGCTGGCTTCAAACCCTGATCCTCAGATCTCAGTCTCGTGAGTAACTAGGATTACGGGCGTGAGCCCCGGAGCCCCGCTAGTTTTAGATTTTTGATGCGTATCCACATGGGTTACCAGGCTTTGCACTTACACCCCAGCAGTATCTGAAGACTGTCCCCTGCGTCCTCGCCAGCATGTATTGCGTTTTGTTTTCTTGAGTGCCTTTCTGACAGGGGAGAGATGGAATCTCAGGATGGTGTTAATTTGCATTTCCTTCATGGCTAAGGATACTGATTATTGCTTCATGTAATTATTAGGCATTTCTACTTCCTCTGATAACCAGTTCAGTCATTTGCTCTTTTATTATTAACTGGATTATTCTTTTGGTATTTAATTTTTTAAGCTCTTTGTATATCCTAGATGTAATTGTTTTTTTTTCTATCTTTTTTTTTTGTCATTAATGGGTTTTGAATCTGAGTCTGGGTGCTGTCCCTCAGATCTTCAGCTCAGGCCCCATGACTGGCAAAAAATAAAAAAAAAAGAGTCTCACGGACTTTCCTGCCTGGGCTAGCTTTGAACTGTGATCCTTAGATCTCAGCCTCCTGAGTAGCTAGGAGCCACTGGTTCCCAGCTTGGATGTTAATTCTTTAACCAGGGAGCAGCTGGCAAAGATTTCCTCCAACTCACTGAGTGGTCTCTTGGTTCTGGCCCTTGCTGCTTTTGTACAGAAAGGTTTTGTTTTGTTTTGTTTTTGGTCATGGGGCTTGAACTCTGGGCCAGGGCGCTGTCCCTCAGCTCTTCTGCTCAAGGTGAGCCCTCTACCACTTGAGCTGTAACTCCACTTCTGGCTTTTAGTGGTTTATTACAGATAAGAGGCTCAGACTTTCCTGCTTGGGCTGGCTTTGACCTGTGATCTCAGCCTCTGGAATAGCTTGGGTCAGGCTTGTTGGAGGTGGAAACAGAGACTGGGCTGCTTGGCCAGGGGCTCCGGGGTGCTGTCTAAGCAGTGGGAGGACATGAAATGTATGAGGAGTCTCCTTTTGCCGTGAGCAGGATCTCTGAGGTAGCAATTCTCCTTCTAGAAGATATGTGCTGCCACAAGCCGTCCGCCAGTCCTGCCATCACATATGCACAAGGATCCTCATTGTAGGGAAAACTGGAAACTCCTGGAATGTCCAGCAGGAGGGGAAGAGAGGCCAGCACACCACAGGGCGCAGCAGGGTGACTCAGCGCCACGGGCTGATCAGTCTGGGTGTGAGGCAGGGCCGCTCCCAGGGCGTCTTCAGCCCTCGGTGCCCTGCAGTGCTCTGACGCTGGTGACCCCTCAGCCCTGATGTGGGAAGAGTCCGGGGTCTGCGCCGGCCACCACACTGGGGGTCAGTGGTCCTGCCAGGGGAGGGGCGCCTTCTCGGATGCTCCTGCCTCAGGTCCCCCCCCCCCGCCCCCTGCCCAGGAGACAGCCAGCTTCCACCTCTGTCCCGCTCTGCGTGGAGGTGGAATGGAGGAATGGGCGAGGAAGGGGCCCGCCAAAGTGACCTGTGAACTCTTCCAGAATCCTCTGGGGAAGGCTGTGCTGTCCCATGCACTTCCACACTGACTCCAGGAAAAAGCAGTGCTGTCTAATACCAGCTCAAGGTGCATCCCAGGCTGCAGCATCAGACAAGAGACTGCCAGCACTGCAAGGAGAGCAGGACAAACAGAACTCTGAGGCAGAGGCAGAAGCTTTTTGAAGAGTCCCAGGGACACAGGAGATGGAAAGAGACTTAGCCAGGTGCCAGTGGCTCACGCCTGTAATCCTAGCTACTCAGGAGGCTGGGATCTGAGGATCATGATTTGAAGCCAACTGGGGCAGGAAAGTCCATAAGACTCTTACACCAATGCACTACTCAGAAAAAGCTGGAAGTGGTGCTGCGGCTTATGTGGTAGAGCACTGGCCTTGAGCACAAAGGGGCTTAGGGACAGCAGCCAGGCCTTGAGTTCAAGCCCCAGGAATAGCAAAAAACAAAAACCCAAAACACTGAACAAAGATCTTCCCTATGACCCAGCCATACCATTCCTGGGCACCTACCAAGAACATGACAAGCCAGGACACCATAAAGACACCTGCACACTATATAGACACCTGCTGCACTATTCACAATAGCCAAGATGTGGAAACAGCACAGATGCACTACAACAGATGAATGGATCCAAAAACTGTGGTACCTAGACACAATGGAATTTTACACAGCCATTAGAAAGAATATGATGTCATTTTCAGGAACAGCACCCAGGCCCAGAGTTCAAGCCCATGACCAACAAAAAAAAAAAAAAAGAAAGAAAGAAAGAGAAAGAAAGGAAGGAAGGAAGGAAGGAAGGAAGGAAGGAAGGAAGGCAGGCAGGCAGGCAGGCAGGCAGGCAGGCAGGCAGGCAGGTAGGCAGGCAGGCAGGCAAGCAAGCTGTACCGCTGTATGTATAGGGAAAAACTAGGAGAGTGCGAAGGGGACATTGCCCAAAAAGACATGCACTCTTTACCTGCAACTCTCTGTACATCACCTTCATAACATTTTTTTTTTTTTGCCAGTCCTGGGGCTTGAACTCATGGCCTGGGCACTGTCCCTGAGCTTCTTTTGCTCCAGGCTAGCACTCTGCCACTTGAGCCGCAGCCACTCCTGTGTTTTGTTTTGTGTGTGTTTGTTTCTCATATTGGGTAGGGTCTTCATGCTTTTGGACCAGTGTCTCGACTGCAATCTTCCTGCCTGCACCTCCCGAGAAGCTGCGATTCCTGGGACGCGCCACCTCGCCAGACCCCCCCTGGAACTTACAGAACAGTGACTAACCCCTTGGAACTTGCATTTTATCATAACAATAAAAGACAATTTAAAAAAACCCTTTAGCAGAACAGTGCAGCCTGTGGTCTCTACCCCACAGCCCCCTCTAGATGCAGCCCTGATGACGTGGGTCCTATGTCCTTGTTTATGAGACTCTGTCCCCAAGGTCAGCGATCTGAGGAGCCAAGGACAGCCAGAACGCCAGCTGCCAGTGCCAGGAAGAAGCCGCGCTCTGCTCGGCGAGGTGGGGTCTTCAGGGACTGCCGGACACGAGGCACCACTGTGGCAGGGCCTGGACGGCAGGGAGCCTGGCAAGGAGGCCAGGCCTCAGTCCTGGCGCCACAGGACCCTCCCTGGGGGCTGAAGAACCCCGGACACCATTCTGAAAGCAGCGTGGCGGCGGTCACCGGGCTGGTGCTGCCCCCTTGTGGTGGCATCTGGCCCTGCCTTCTCCCAGCTGACCGCTGAGGAGCCTCCGGGGCGGAGTCTCCTCACACCCTCGCGCCCGCCTCAGAGGCCGGCTCCCTCAGGAGCACACGTTTTACCGAAGTGCTCCCCAAGCAACACCTGTAAACTATCTCACAATGTTTATGTCGATACAAAACGCTTCTTAAAAACACAAGCTTAAATCACTGCTAAAGATGTAATTTCTAGAATACTGCGAGCATCGTTGTTTTCAAACAAACATGACACAAAGGTATCTAACCGCATCATCTTCAGATCATATTTAAATCTGCATTTTAAAACTGACACACAATCAATGCCGAGCAGAGCGCACGCATCTGGAGCCTGCAGCTTTGCTGATCCTCACCTGGTGTAACTTGTACAACCAGCCCAGCCCTGGGCTGCCCCTGGCCCGGACACCTGTGCCGCCCCAGACACGTACCCCCTGGGCAGTTCTTGCAACTTCTGGGATCATAAATTAATACTGCTTGCTTTGGCATTTCCATTTAAAAACTGTACATTTGGGGGCTGGGAAGGTGGCTCAGTGGCAGAGCGTTTGCCTTGCATGCCTGAGGCCCTGGGTTCGATTCCTCAGCACCATATAAACAGAAAAAGCCGGAAGTGGCGCTGTGGCTCAAGCGGTAGAGTGCTCACCTTGAGCTGAAGAGCTGAGGGACAGTGCTCAAGCCCAGAGTTCAGGTCCATGACCAGCAAAAAAAAAAAGAAAAGAAAAAAGCCAGAAGTGGAGCTGTGGCTCAAGTGGTAGAGCGCTAGCCTTGAGCTGAAGAGCTGAGGGACAGCGCCCAGGCCGAGTTCAGGCCCCATGACCGGACCCAAAAACAAAAAACTGTACATTTTGTTCTTTTTTTAAAATGCTGGTCCTGGGGGTTTGAACTCAGGGCCTGGGCACTGTTGCTGAACTTATTATGGTTGGAAGCCAGCCTGGGCAGGAAGGTCTGTAAGACCCATCTCCAATTAAAAAAAGACAACAACCAACCAAAAGTGAAGATGCTGCCCAAGTGGAAGAACACCATCTTTGAAGAGAAAAAGCTAAGGAACAGTGCCAGGCTTTTAGTGCAAGCCTCAGTATCGAGAGAGAAGGGGGGGGGAGAGAGGGAGAGAGAGGGAGGGAGGAAGAAAGGAAAGAAGGAGTAGAGGGAGGGAGGGAGGAGTGGAGGGAGGGAGGGAGGAACCAGCAGCCATCAACCAGCCTTGGCACACTCGGGCCCTTGGATGGCATTTCATATTCAGTCACCATTACCACCATTATTTCTCATGTGGCAACAGATCATTTTCTCCTCAGGAAGAGTGCTCAGCTTTGGGAATGGTCTCAAACTCTGTAAATCAGAGCTCTCTGGGGGTGGTGGAGATCCCGTGTTGTCTTTTCTGGAATCACACAGACTGAGAAGCACTGATCTCGGCCAGGTGCTGGTGGTTTGTTCCTGTCACCCTAGCAACATGGGAGGCTGACTCTGAGGATCAAGGTATGCAGCCAGTCAAGGCAGCAAAGTCTGTGAGGCTCTTATCTCCAGTAAACTACTCAGAAAAAGCCAGAAGTAGCGTGTGGCTTACGTGGTAGAGCACTAGCCTTGAGCAAAAACAGCAGCTCAGGGACAGTGCCCAGGCCCTGACTTCAAGCCCAGGAACTGGCATACACACGCATGCACACTGGTCTAAAGCATGGTTTTCCAGCAAGTCAGTTATCTGAGCCGTCTCTCTTCCCCCCTCACTTCAGCAATTCTGATAACTGTTTACTTTTTTCCCCTTGAATCTGCCTCTTGCTCGTGATCTCCATTAGCTCAATTCCTCCACAGGAGTTGCGGTGCTCTGCATACGCATCGCCAGCCAGACAGAAAGCAGGGAGCCTACTGCTCTTACCAACTCTACAGGCGCCATCGCGGAGCTTCATGGCCTAATCACTCAAGCGCAGCTGTGTCAGACAGGGGGCTCGCTAATTTTCAAGTATTAAACCAAGCTGGGCATGGTAGCCCACACCTGCAATCCCAGCACTCAGGAGGCTGAAGCAGATAGCAAGTTGGAAGCCCACAATCAAGAATTTGAAGTGACACATGCCAAAGGTAGCGCCCGCCTTATGCCAACCTGGGGGCGAAGTCGTTAAGTCTATGAAGAAAACACAGCTGTGTGACCAGGTGATTCAAGTTCCACAGAGGAGCAGGAGTGGAGGGCGGGAGCCCGGCGCGCACAGGCCTCCCGGGAGACCCCCATGTTCTCCACAGTGACAGTTAAGCCATGACAGGAAACTCACGCACCCTCTGACTTCTTCCCAGACGCCCTTGGTCGGCAAGAAGTTGCCTGTCATCTAAGCTACTCCTGAGGCTGAGATCTGAGGATTGCTGTTCAAAGCCAGCCAGAGCAGAAAAGCCCCCAGGAGACTCTCACTTCCAATTAACTACTCAAAGCCAGCAGTGGCACTGTGGCACACGTGGCAGGGCACTAGCCTCGAGCAAAAGAGTTCAGGGACAGCACCCAGGCCTTGAGTTCCAGCCCTGGGACCAACAAAAACAAAAGTACATGAAATGAATAATTATAAGAGAAGGGAGAATTGCCAGGTCACCAAACAGTAGGGTGATCTGCTTTTTAGTTCTATTTTCTCAGTTCCACACCAGGTTACTGTGGAAACTGAGGCACTCAGTCATGTGAAATCGGTCTCATGGCCCACTGGGAAGGCAGACTCCAGGCCAGGAGGTTCCTGTTCTATGCTTGCTCCTGGTGGACAGAGAGAGAGATGGTGGGACAGTACCTGGGACAGGAGGGAAACTGAGTCATGGAGGAACACACCAGGAAAAGAAAGCACCAGCTACTCCACCTGCCCCACACCCACCCTTCCCCCAGGCCCTGGACATCAGTATTCGCCAAAATACACAAGAGCAACGGACTCTAGGTGAGATTTAAAAGGCAGGCAGATCAAATGTTGAGGGAAAACTCAGGAACTCAATGAACCGCCTAAAATCCAGCCGCAATCCCGTGGTGAGGATGGAAACATGCGCCCCCTGCTGGGGCTCAGGGCTCAGGGCTCAGGGGGAGGAAGCTGCCATGGTGAATGGCTGGTGCCGGCTGCACTCACGTCAGCTTTGGAGGCCTTGGTTCTGGCCTAGGCCAAGTTTACAGAAAAAGCACAGTGGAAACTGGTGATCAGCCTGTGAAGTCACAGGCTGTTAGCTTGATCATGCAGACCAATCTGTACACAGGAAACGCATTCAATCTCATTTTCCAATTGTGCTGTAATAAAACCGGGGATGGTGGTGTTGATTTGTAATATAACCTTTAAAACACAAACACAAACACATACATACACACACACACACACACACGCACTTGCCGGGCACCAGTGGGTCACACCTGTAATCCTAGCTACTCTGGAGGCTGAGACCTGAGGATTGTAGTTCAAAATTACCCAGGGCAGGAAAGTCCACCAGACTCTTCAAAAAACATTGGAGCTGTGGCTCAAGTGGTGGAGCTCAAGGACAGCACCCAGGCCCTGAGTTCAAGCCCTAGGAGCAGCACACTCACACACAAGTTACCATGTTAGGGGCTGGGAAGGTGGCTCAGTGGTAGAGTGCTTGCCTTGCATGCATGAAGCCCTGGGTTCAATTCCTCAACACCATATAAGCAGAAAAGGCCAGAAGTGGCTCTGTGGCTCAAGTGGTAGAGCGCTAGCCTTGAGCTGAAGAGCTGAGGCCCAGAGTTCAGGCCCAATGACCAACAAAACAAAAAGAATTACCATGTTATACTAGGTTGTTTCTTGATTTTCAGTAACGAGCCTCGATACTTGCCATCTTCGTTTACACTGGCCTGCGTATTGAGCTCCTTTCTCTCTTGCATAACTTCTCTTGTGTTTGTAGTCCTTCACAACTTTCTTCTCTGTGAGTTTTAGACTAGTACCCTGAACACATTCTGACAGTGTCTGCACTGGACAGAGAGCCGAAAGAGCCCAGAGAGCCCCGGTGACTGCACAAGGCTCTGTGTGCTGAAGTGTGTTAGCAGTGGCTCTCCTCCTCCACCTTCTAAATATAGCTCTGGTCAGCGCAGGAATGCGGGCGCAGGGGCCGGCCGCTGGGACACTGTGCATCCTGACCCACGAGCTCAGCTCAGCTGGCTTTGTGGTCTTCAGTTCCAATACACATCTGTACTGGAAGATTCGGGGCAAAGAAAATGGTATTACATTTGACTTATGAGTTTTACCATGGTATAAAATTCACACACAGGTCAGTCTTTAACTTCTTTCCCAGAATTCCAGTTCAGAAGTGGGAGTAAGAGCAGTGTGGAGCACCACTGCAGCTGGAGACTGCTGGGGTTGGGGTGGGGGGGACGGGTTACCCATCTGACCTGTCTTGAGTTCTTCCATTCTTAGGGTGGGGCGGTGGATACTGGAGTTTTAACTCAGATACTCACAGCTGCTACACAAGCCACACTTCTAGACCTTGTTTTTGTTTTCTTTTTTGCCAGTCATGGGGCTTGAACTCTGGGCCTGGGTGCTGTCCCTGAGCTTCTTTTGCTCGAGGCTAGCACTCTACCACTTGAGCCACAGCGCCACTCTGACTTCTTCTGTGTGTGTGGTGCTGAGGAATGGAACCCAGGGCTTCACGCACGCTAGGCAAGCGCTCCACCACTGAGCCACGTTCTCACCCCTAGTTACTTCTCAAGGATCTTGTGTTTTTGCTCATGGCCAAACTCAGAACAAAAGACTCCTGCCTCTAACTCCATTGTAGACGGGATGGCAGCGGTGTCCCGCCATGCCTGGCTCGGTAACTTACTGCCCGGGAAGGCCTTGGATCGCTGTCCTCTAAACTCTACCATCCCAGTTACTGGCACTACAGGCCTAGGTTCACCCCGTGAGAATAAGAGCAAGCACAGCACCCCTTGGCTGCTAAGCAGCTGTATACACCATTCTTCACATACAACCCAAACAGCTTTCTGCTTCTACCAGACAAGAAGTGACTATTTTTAGCTGGGCACTGGTGGCTCATGTCTGTAATCCTAGCTACTCAGGAGGCTGAAATTTAAGGATCCCAGTTCAAAGCCAGCACAGAAGGAAGGTCCAGGAGACTTTTTTTTGTTTTATTTTGGTCAGTTGTGGGGCTTGAACTCTGGGCCTGGGCGCTGTCCCTCAGCTCTTCAGCTCAAGACGAGCATTCTACCACTTGAGCCACAGCGCTACTTCCTGTTTTCTGAGTGGTTTATTGGAGATAAAAGTCTCACAGAGTTTCCTTCCCTGGCTGGCTTTGAACCTAGATCCTCAGATATCAGCCTCCTGAATAGCTAGGATTACAGGCGTGAGCCACCAATACCCGACTGAGCTACCAATGCCCAACAAGACGCTTATCTCCAATCAATTACAGGACCAGCAAGAGAAAGAGACAGGGAGACCCAGAGAGAGAGAGAGGGACAGGGAGGGGGAGGGGCGAGAGAGAGGCACCAGGGCTCACACCTGTCATCCTAGCTACTAAGGAGGCTAAGATCTGAGGATCAAGGTTCAAAACCAGCCCAGGCAGAAAGGTCCATGAGACTCTTATCTCCAATAACCCACTAGAAAACCGGAAGTAGCACTGTGGCTCAAGTGGTAGAGTGCTCCCCTTGAGCTTAGAGCTGAGGTATAACATCCAGGTCCAGAGTTCAAGCCCCACAACCAAAAACAGAGGGGGGGAGGGCCGTGGAAAGGGGAGAGGGAGGGGAAAGGTGATTATTTTTCTAAACAAAAGATGCTCTCAGCCTTTCTCCAGGTGCAGAGAATCAGGATGGTTATTCCTAGATCACATTAATTACTCCAAAATCAAGGCAGTGCCAGCTCATATGCTATGGCCTATAACTAACTGCAAAGCTAAGCATCACTCATAGTCCTATGTGGGGGGGGGAGAAGGAAGAGGAGGAGAAGTAGGGAGGGGAGGAGGAAGGGAAGGAGGAAAGGAGAGGAAGGGAAAAAGGGGGAGGAGGAGGGAAAAAAGGAGGAGGGAAGGAAGAGGAGAAGAAAAGAAGGGGGGAGGAGGAGGGAAGGGAAGAGGAGGAAGGGGAAGAAGAGAAGAGAAAGGAGGGAAGAGGAGGAGGAGGAAGGGGAGGGGGTTGCAGCATAGCTCCTCCCAGCCACCCATGAAGCCCCAGGGCCTGGCCCTGCCTCTCCTCTCCTCCCGGCTGGCCCAGCGGTGCGGGTGGCACTGCCTGGGAACACTGTCTACACTGGCAAATGCTGGGAACGACCCAGCAGGTCGGTAATTAAGGCGTTCTGTGCGGGCATCCTCGCGTTCTTCTTCACGGAGGAGTGCACGTGTTTGCGCCATGCAGTGTGCCAGCCGGCTTCCGGCCAGGAGGGCCATGGGTCCCAGTCCCCCGTCCCTTAGCCTTGCCCTTTCTGCTTGTACTTGGTAACTAGGCTGATGGAACACTTTCAAACCTCCGTGGACGCCTGTGATTTGAGGTCACCCATTCGAGAAAAGACAGAGTCCAAGTCTCCGCCGAGAGAAGCCCTTCCTTGCTGCGGCTGGGGAGACGCCCCGCGTGCTGCGCGCTCCCGTGGTCAGGACGGGCTCTGTAGTTTTTGTGCTGGGCCTAGAGCTTGAACTCTGGGCTGGGTGCTGTCCCTGAGTTTTCATGTTCAAGGCCAGTGCTCTACCACTTGAGCCACAGCTCTGCTTCAGACTTTTTTTTTTTTTTTTGGTAGCTAATTGGAGATGAGTCTCATGAGCTTTCCTACACAAACTGGCTTTGAACCACAATCCACAGGTCTCAGCCTCCTAAATAACTAGAATCAAAGGCATGAGTCACTGGTGCCCAGCTTCTTTGGTTTTTTTTTTTTTTTTGTCAGTCGTGGGGCTTGAACTCTGGGCCTGAGTGCTGTCCCTCAGCTCTTCAGCTCAAGGCGAGCGCTCTACCACTTGAGCTACAGCGCCACTTCCGGTTTTCTGGTGGTTTATTGGAGATAGGAGTCTCATGGTCTCTCCTGCCCGGGCTGGCTTTGAACCGCGATCCTCAGATCTCAGCCTCCTGAGTAGCTAGGATTACAGGCGTGAGCCACCAGCGCCCGGCTTTCTTTGGTCTTTTTTAAAGGATCTTTTTGTGATTAAGAATTACCGAGGCTGGGCACCATTGGCTCACGCCTGTAATCCTTGTGATCTGAGGATCACAATTCAAAGCCAGCTGGGGCAGGAAAGTCCGTGAGACTCTTATCTCCAATAAACCACTAGAAAACCAGAATGGTACTATGGCTCAAGTGGTAGAGCGCTAGCCTTGAGCTGAAGAGCTGAGGGACAGCACCCAGGCCCAGAGTTCAAGCTTCATGACTGACAAAAATAAATTAATTAATTAATTAAATTAAAACTTTGAGAGCAGACATAGAAACCATAAATGGATCAATTTCTGCAATACAAATCACAATGGAAGTCATAGGTAACAGAATAAATTAAAGGGAAACTATCAATAGTTGAAAGATAAAAGAGAAGCTAGAGAAGAAAGTCATATATATGGAAAAAACACTCAGAAATTACCAAAGGGAAGTCCAAGAACTGACAATGTCAAGAACTCTAATCTTCATGTAAGTGGGATCGATGAAGGAGAAGAATACCAGAATAGAGGAATACAACTCTTATTCAATAAGATTATTACAGCAAATTTCCCCAATCTCAAAAGAGGAAACCTCACCTAGTAGACAGGATCCTAGAAGAAACACTTCTAGACACATCATAGTAAAGACAGTAGACTTGAGTTGCAAAGAGCTGATTTTAAATGCTCCAAAATCAAAGAAGGAACTATATTACAATGGAAAGAAAATCAGAATCACTGCAGACCTCTTCACACAAACCCTCATCACAAGGGAGCCTGGGAAAGTACTATCTATCCAAGCCCTGAAAACCAACAACTGGCAGCCCAGACTGGTACAGCCTGTGGAGCTAACATTCACATTTGACAGAGAAACTAAAATTTTTAATAACAAAGAAAAATTAAAGGAATTCATGAACAATAAGCCAGGACTACAAAAAATACTAAAAGGAGGAATACAACCTGAAGAAAATAATCAAGATCAGGGAACCACATCAGGTAGAAATCACTAGGAGATCAATTTAGTAAGCACAGGAGTAAGGAAAGAAGCAAAATGCAAGAAAGCAAGAAAATGGCAGGAAACAATGCATCTCTCTATAATAACCATAAATATTAATGGACTCAATTCACCAATCAAAAGAAAAAGAACTGGGCTGGGAAGGTGGCTCAGTGGTAGAGTGCTTGCCTCACATGGACGGGGCTCTGGGGTCAATTTCCTCGGCACCACATAAGCAGAAAAAGCCGGAAGTGGTGCTATGGCTCAAGTGGTAGAACGCCAGCCTCAAGCTGAAGAGCTGAGGGACAGCGCCCAGGCCCAGAGTCAAGCCCCACTATTGACGAAAAGAAAGAGAGAAAGAAAGAGAGAGAGAGAGAAAGAAAGAGAGAAAGAGAAAAAAAGACCTGTAGGGTGGATCAGAAAACAAGATGCATCCATTTGTTGTCTCCAAGAGACGCATCTCACAGCCAAAGATAAAACAAACTCTGAGTGACGGGAGGGAAGATCTTCCCGGCATAAATGGATCCTGCAAGAAGCCAGGGGTTGCCATACTGATACCTGATAAAATAGACTTCTGACTAAAATCAGTACAAAAAAACAAGGAAGGTCATTACATACCAATAAAGGGAATGAAATAAGAGGAAATCACAGTGGTCAACATCTGTGCACCAAACAATGGAACACCTAAATACATTAAACACTTTCATATTTACTTACAGAACAAGGTGGACACAAACACAGTAACAGTGGGAGACAAGCAGAAAAAGCCAGAATTGGCGCTGTTGCTCAAGTGGTAGAGCGCTAGCCTTGAGCTGAAGAGCTGAGGGACAGCGCCCAGGCCCAGAGGTCAGGCCCCATGACCAACAACAACAACAACAAAAGTGGGAGACTTTAATACCTCACTCTCACCAAAGGGCAGGTCAACCAAACAAAAGACAAGCAAAGAAGCCTCTGGACTAAGTGATATTGTAACCTAAATGGGCCTAACAGACACCTACAGAGTTTTCCACTCAGCAATGCCCCCATACACATTCTTCTCAGCACCCCATGGAACATTCTCCAAAATAGATCATGTCATAATTCACACAAAGGATTTACACAATACAAGAGGACTGGCCCAATCCCTTGCATCCTATCTGACCACAGTTCTCAACAACGAAGCATACTGCAGAAATTACTCAAATACATGGAGGCTGAACAGCACGCTACTAACACCTGGGTCACAGAACAAATTAAAGAAGAAATCAGTTCCTACAATTCAAGGAAAATGAAAACACATCACAAAGGGACACAGCAAAAGAATTACTGTGGAAGCTGGTGGCTCAGGCCTGTAATCCCAGCTACTCAGGAGGCTGAGATCTGAGGATCTCTGTTCAAAGCTGAGGGGGTGGGAGGGATCCGTGAAACTCTCTGGTTTCTAATCAATGACCAAATAAGCAGAAGCAGACCATTTTAAATGGTAGAGCACTAGCCTTGATCAAAAAAGCTCAGGGACAGCACAAGGCTCTGAGTCTAAGCCCCAGCACTAGCCCCCAAAACGGGAAAAAGCAAAAAGCAAAGAAACAACCCACTGTATCACCTTTGATCTTTCTAAGGTCTTCATGAAAGGTTTATAACCAAACCCTCAGCTCCATTTGATTTGCTTGAAAGCCAGTCCCCCTCTCCCTTTCTCTTTTAGAGAGCAGTATTAAGCTTTGTGCTTGCTGGACAGGTACTCTACCCCATGAGCCATACCAGGGATTTTTGCATTTTTTCCCTAAGGGTTGGGGTTGCTAGAGTCTACCACAAAACATGCTCCCCAACTCAGAATGAGGGGCAGCAGAGAGCAGCTGCCGTTTCGGCCCGTTTACCCCCACTCCCTGCATGGGATGCAGCGAGCATTCCTTTCTAGCTCTACTTTCACTTGCTAGACTAACGTAAGTGTTACTAAAAACATTCACCTCTGAAAGGCCTGGTGTGAGCCATGCTCAAGTGCTTCTCCCCTGTGGCTCTTAAGAACCCGAGACTTTATGTAGAGCCTGGGGGACTGAGGGGACCCCTCATTCTCTAGTGATGGTTCCCCATTGTTTGCTCTAGGCAAGAATTAGCCCCGCCTAGGCCCTCTGCCAGGAGGAACCTCAGTGCACTGGCCGGAAGTCAGCGCCGCTGAGCTCCCCCATCCCACCACCGAACCAGGTCCTCCAGTTTCTCACAACTCAGCCTCACTTCCTTCTCTACCCTAACCCCTACTCCCACCAGCATCCTCGAAATCTGGTTGTCAGGCCAAGAGCAGCGATTCATGCTGGTAATCCCAGATGTTCAGCAGGTAGAGTGGGAGAATCATGCCAAGCTGGACAAAAAGTTAAGAGACCTCATCTCAAGTAGTAAGCTGGGTATGGTGTGCCAAGATGCTTTAGCTTTTAGTCACCACCCTCCGCAGAACCCAGAGGGACTCCAGCTTTACCATGTATCTGTAGGGTCATGCTCTCTCGTCAGGTGTGCCATAGCTACATTAAGAACTTACTGCTAAAGAACAAACTGCCTCCACCTGAGCGGTGTAAAACAACAAGCCTCACTTTCCTAAAGGTCAGGAGCCTCAGGGGTCAGCCGACACCCCACCCCCACCAGCACCACCGGCACCGGGAAGGGCTCCGCTCTCCCAGCTCACCCCGCACTGTTGCTGGCCCTTGCCTTTGCTGACCTTGGTCACAGGACTCTTTTCCCTGGACCCGGCTCTGAGAAGGACGCAGAGGGAAGGAGAGCAGCAGTTGGCCTTCTTGTGACCTAATTTGTCACAGCCAGAGTCTGAGAAGAGCTCGGCAGGGCCAGCCCATCTGCAGGGGATGGGAGAGGGACACCCACAAACCACAGGAGGGAAGGGCAGGCCACACCACCCCAAAAGCCGCCAGAGGAGCAGGCATTGTGCACAAGAGGTGAGCAAACGTTTCAAACTCTCCAAGAGAACCCTAGCCGGCTCCACAGCCTGGGTGGCACCCGCGGGAGCCACAGCTCCGGGGCCAGGGCCAGCGTGCCTGCCCACACGCCTGCCCACCGCGGGGCGCAGCTGGAGGGGCCAGCATGGCACCAACGGCCACTTCCACACTCAGGGCTCCCCCAAGCGCTAGCTGGGGTGACCACACAGCTAGGGTCCAGACCTGGGAAAGGTTATAGACCTCTCTCTCTCTCTCTCTCTCTCTCTCTCTCTCTCACACACACACACACACACACACACGTGCGTGCACATGCACGCACGCACACCAGGCTAGCCCAAGGGTCACCCAACCCCTCCTTGGGCCGGCACCCTGTGGGACCCAGCAGGACTTGCTGCCCTGGAGTTACTGGGGCCCCTAAGCCTCAGGAGGGGCTGTAGCAACTGACATGGAGGGAGGGGGTGGGTTCTTATTAGTGGGGCTCACCAGAGCAGGCCCCAAGGCCGTCCCACTTGGGAGGGTCCCACCCAGAGGGTGGCGCCCCACTCGGGAGGAGCGGGTTGGGCTGGCCGTGTGGGCCTGCCCTCAGCTCTGATATCTCAGGGCTGTCTTTATTTGCATTTCCTTTAAACCAGGGATGGTGAACATCTCCTTATGAGTTTCTTTGCCATTTTTATCTCTTCTGGGAAGTCTCTCTTGTTCCCTCGCCCATTCAGTAATTGGCTCCTTAGGTTTGGGGGGTTCGTCTGAGTTCCCTGTGTATACTGGCTATTGGCCCTGTCTGATAGATTGCTGGTAAGCTGTCTTTCTGGCCTGGCTGCGATGTCTCGGGCAGCGCAGAGGCTTGTTATTTTAGGTAGTCCCGTTTGACGAGTCCCCGCTGTGCCTCCGTTCCAGTGTCTGGCTACTCCGTCCTGCAGTAGTTTCAGTTTGATGTCGAGGTCTCTAATCCATTTGAGTGGATTTGCGCATGGACCTGGGTATCTGAGGTCAACCCCAAATCCAAAGCAGACATGGCTGCCTGGGGGCGGGAGGCCTGTGCGGCCAGGCCTCGGGCAGGGCTCGCGGCCACTGGCGGCTCGGGACGGAGCGGGGAGCGTGGCAGCAGCCGGGCCAAGGTCTGAGCCTGACTCCCCCGAGGGCTTGGCTGGTCTCCAGGCGCGGGGAGGGGCGCAGCCTCACCGGGAGGAACCGA
>NW_012267218.1:1843897-1844286 GCF_000151885.1 Dipodomys ordii | reverse complement strand
CCCCATGCGCGCGCGCAGGGGCCGCACCGCCGCGAACGAGGCCTCGCTGCTCACGCTGTACAGCACCACGAAGCCGTCGCTGTTGCGGATGTACAAGTCCTTGAGCGTGACCAGGTGCTCGGCGCCCACCGTGTCCACGATCTCCAGCAGCGCGGGCGCCGCGTTCACCTCGATCACCTTGCTGAACAGGTCCTCCACCGACGGCTCGCACGTCTCCGGGAAGGTGCCGCACGCGAACTGTGTGGCCAGCGCCGTCTTGCCCACGGCCACGCTGCCGAGCAGCACCACGCGGTAGCCCTTGGCGGGACGGATGGCCAGGCCTTCCATGGCCGGGGCGCGCGGGGACGGGCGACGCGGAGAATGGCGCGCGGCGGCGGAGGCGGCCGAGG
>NW_012267218.1:1838903-1843525 GCF_000151885.1 Dipodomys ordii | reverse complement strand
GAACTTGAAGGAGGGTCCGGCACACCGTGCCCCCACCACGGCCCCTCGGCCTCCCCCACCGGACCTCCCGAGGAGGCCACGACCTCTCACCCGTCCCTGCCGGCCCGTCCACCCTCCGCCCTGCCGCGCGGCCTGGCGCCGGAGGACGCCACCCGCCCGGCCTCACGCGAGCCTCGGCCCAGGCTGGTCAGCTCACCACTAGGCCTCCTGCGGGCAAATCCAGCCCCACGTCCACGCAGCACCCGGTGTGGGCTGTGGGCCCCGGGTGCGCAGGCGCAGCCTCCCCACGTACGCGCTGTCCACGGGGTCGACGGTGGCCGCCAGGTGCGCAGGCGCAGCCTCCGCACGTACACAGTGTACAAGGTGTGGGCCGTGGCCCCCGGGTGCGCAGGCGCAGCCTTCGCACGTACACAGTGTACACGGTGTGGGCCGTGGCCCCCTGGGTGCGCAGGCGCAGCCTTCGCACGTACACAGTGTACACGGTGTGGGCCGTGGCCCCCGGGTGCGCAGGCGCAGCCTCCGCACGTACACAGTGTACACGGTATGGGCAGTGGCTCCCGGGTGCGCAGGCGCAGCCTCCCCACAGACACGGCCCACGGAGCGACCCGACTGTCCTGTGGGAAAACACTCGGCACTTCCGGAGAAAGAGGAATTGCTCTAGAGCTCGGCGGTCGCTCAGACGGCCTTCGAAGGAAACTTTAGATACATTTCTTTTGTTGCTGTCGGTCGTGGGGCCCGAACTCTGGGCCTCCTGGGCTGTCCCTCAGCTCTCCAGCTCAAGGCTGAGCCACAGCGCCACTTCCGGCTTTTTTCTTTTTGCTTATGTGGTGCTGAGGAATTGAACCCAGGGCCTCATGCATGAGAGGCGAGGGCTCTACCACTGAGCCACCTTCCCAGCCTATGGAAGAAATTTTGAATGCTAACCAAAAACACATAACCCATTGTAAACAAGTGCAGAGAGAATCCTTAAGACCCAGAAGTGACACTAAAAATGAGTTAATCTTTGAGTTTAGTGTAATTTCAAATTAATGTACGTTAGTTTTTTAGGTATTACAAACCTGCTCCATATATAGGAGTATAAAGACTGAAAAGTGACAAGTCAACATTAAAGAGAAAATGAAGGGGAGACTTGCCATACTAAATATTAAGACATTCCCTAAAGTTAGAGTGAGAATCAGCATTGCACTGGCAGAAGAGGCTTCAGGGGCAGAAAGCAAAGAAGTCCTATCTATACTGAACATGTACAGACTTTTTATTCCTGTACTTATTCCCTAAACGATTCAGTAGCGTGGTTCTCCACATGGCATTTACATTGTTTCAGATCTTCTAAGAAATGCAGAGATGATTTAAAGTATTTGATAGAGCTAGGCATGATGCCATACACCTCTAATCCCAGCTACTCAGGAGGCAGAGAAGGGGGGAGGAGGAATGCAGTCTGAGGCCATCTGGGACTAAAGTTAACAAGACTTATCTCAGCAAACGAGACAGACATGGCCACTACTGTAATCCCAGCTGGGCAGGATCTGGGGGTAAGGGGACTTTGGTCTGAAGCTGGCGCCAAACAAAAGCAAGAGATTATCTGAAAAATAACCCAAATCACACACACACACACACACACAAAAGCGTGCAGGTCCACAGGTGTATCTCAAGTGGTTCAAATACCAGTGTTGCCGAAAATAGGAGCCTGGCGCTGGTTACTCACACCTGTAATCCTGGCTACCCAAAAGGCTTCAAGCTCAAGATCACAGTTTAAGCCAGCCCAGACAGGAAAGTCCATGAGCATAATCTCCAGGTAACAACCAAAAAGCTGGAGGTAGAGCTGTGGCTCAAGTGGTAGAGCACTAGCCTTGAGGAGAAAAAGCTCCTGAATTCAAGCCCCAGGACCAGCACATGCATACACACACACACACACACACACACACACACACACACACATTATAAAGTATATCAGAGGATAAGAATAAGTTATATACAAATGTTATAAAAGGAACTAGAGCACCCAAAAAGGTACCTGGAACCACTAATACTCAATAATTCTGAGGGTCAAGTATTCATATTACTACATATATATGAATAAACATACCATCCATTAGACAGAAATTGACATTTGGTCTTCACTCTGGTTCGTGACACGAAAGCATCTACACCTTGGGGTTCCCAGGTGACAGAGTAAGTGTGCATGTTGAGTCAGCACAGCAGCTGCCCAGCATGGCGTGCGCAGAGGCCTGAGGTGGATTACAGAGGGTCTGGCTGCCGAAGGAGCAACCGATGAGGCAGGGGCGGGAACTTCCAGCCCCAGCCTGGCCTCCAGTTCTAACTCACACATGCTATGATACTACAAACCAGAAGCTCCCACAGTCTTCCTCTACCCCAGCCTGCTTAGCAAGCAGTTGCAGGGAACTGGCTACGGTTTCCTAAGTGAGATACCGACATCAAACGTGGACGAGGACATGCACATGGGAAGCACACACGCACAGCAGGGATGGAGTGCTGCTCCTACAATCCCGGAGGGGCTGGGACTGAGCTCATCACCGAAGTCAGTGATTTGTTCAATCTTGCCTCTGTGAGGGACCATAAAACCCTACCTGAAGGATCCTGGTGACTGTCACCACAGGGTGAGAGGGTGACAGGCTTGTGATAGAGCTAGGCATGGCGCCGTACACATGTAATCCCAGCTATTTAGGAGGCAGAGAACGGGGGACTGCAGTCAGTCGGCGGCCAGCCGGGACTAAAGATAACAAGACTTTTTTGGGGGGGTCCAGTTGTGGGGCCTGAACTCTAGGCCTGGGCGCTGTCCCTCAGCTCTTCAGCTCAAGGCTAGCGCTCTGCCACTTGAGCCACAGCACCACTTCTGGCTTTTTTCTTTTTGCTTATGTGGTGCTGAGGAATCAAACCCAGGGCCTCAGGCATGCAAGGCAAGCACTCTACCACTGAGCCACCTTCTCAGCCCCAAAGATAACAAGACTCTTATCTCAGCAAAGAAGACAGACATGATGGCTCCTGTGCAGGATCTGGGGGTAAGAAGACGTTGGTCTGACCTTGTGTCCAAGGAGACAGATGCTCCTGTGGTAGTGGGCCCTCTTAGGTCTATTAGGTATACCTACACGTTATCTATTGTCTCCTTCTCCTTAATAATACATAGGAAGCCAGGCATAGGTGGCTCATGCCTGTAATCCTAGCTGTTCAGGAGGCTAAGATCTGCGGATTGCAGTTCAAAGCCAGCCTGGGCAGGAAAGCCAATGAGACTCTTATCTCCAATTAACCACCAGAAAAACCTTAAGGGGTAGAGCACTTGCCCTGAGCTAAAGAGCTCAGGGACAGTGCCCAGGCCCAGAGTTCAAGCCCCACTTCTGATAAATAACAATAATAATGATAGTACATAGGAAATATACCTCTGAATTCCATGAGCCTTGATAGCACTTTAAGCCTACACTGGGCATAGTGGTTAAGCTTGTAACCTAGCTACCTGGGAGGCAGATATGGGGGTCTTGGTTTGAGAGCCCAGACTGGAGCCACCAGGCCACTTCTGCATGGGTTGCTGGCCAGTGCAGACACTGGTAGAATTAGCTGGGGCTGCTGGGCGCCGGCAGCTCACACCTATAATCCTAGCTACTCAGGAGGCTGAGATCTAAGGATCATGATTCGAAACCAGCCCAGACAGGAAAGTAAATGAGACTCGAATCTCCAATGAACCACCAGAAAACCAGAAGTGGTTGTAGCTCAAAGTGGTAGAGTGCTTGCTTAGGGACAGCACCCAGGCCTGAGTTCAAGCCCCATGACTGACAAAACAACAGCAGCAGCAAAGACTAAGCCACCAGGCCAAAGCAGGAACTTTTCAGAAAAACACTTCTCACAAGATTGACAGAAAGGAAGCGAAGCACTGTGATAGAAAAGAGGCTTTCTCACATGGTGGCCGGGCTCAAGGGCAGGCCTGCAGCAGACAGGATTGCAAACGAAGAACACCATGGAGCCAGTGCTTCCAGTGTGAAGATAACCTTATTATTGGGAGACGGAGACCCTATCATCTGTGAACAACAGTAGATATTTCGTTTCCATTTTTCCTTGAAGAACAAGAGCAAGCCTCCTTCCTCACGCCTGGTTGATTGCCTTTGTGTGGCACCGTTCACTGAATGCATTCTCTTCCCCTAACCTTAGGGTTTTTATGAGGAATGTCTGCTGAGTGAATGTGTGTGTGTGTGTTACTGGAGACTGACCTCAGAGCCTCAGACTTGCTAGGCAAGGCGCTCTGCCACTTGAGTTACATGCCCAACCATGTTGCTTTTTGTTGAGACAGGTCTTGCTAATTTTCCTTGGGCAGCCTCCAACCCTCCGGCTTTGCCCTCTGCCTTTCCAGTCGCTGAGGTTACAGGCAGGTGCCCCATGCCTAGGTTCATGGATATTGATTTTAGGATTTGTGGGTGAAGATTCATGCTGGTCCTCGCCTCACCTCTATCCCCATCCTTTCTTGCCTTTCATCTCACACCACACCACACACCTCACCACACACCTCACACCACACCACACCACACCTCACACCTCACACCACACACCTCACACCTCACACCACACACCTCACACCTCACACCACACCACACCACACCTCACACCACACACCTCACACC
>NW_012267218.1:1831500-1832308 GCF_000151885.1 Dipodomys ordii | reverse complement strand
CACACCACACCTCACACCACACCTCACACCACACACCACACCTCACCATACACCACACCTCACACCACACCTCACACCACACCTCACACCACACCTCACACCACACCACACCTCACACCACACCTCACACCACACACACCTCACCACACACCACACCTCACACCACACCTCACACCACACCACACCTCACACCACATACCAAACACCACACACCTCATACCTCACACCACACCTCACACCACACCACACACCTCACACGTCATACCTCATACCTCTCCTCACACCTCACACCTCAACTCATACCTCACCTCACACCTCACACCACACCACACACCTCACACCTCACACCACACACCTCACACCACACCTCACACCTCACACCTCACACCATACCTCACACCACACACCTCACACCTCACCTCACACCATACACCTTACACCTCACACCACACCTCACACCTCACCTCACACCACACCACACACCACACACCTCACACCACACAACTCACACCATACACCTCACACCACACCTCACACCACACACCACACCACAACCACACCTCACACTACACACCTCACACCATACACCTCACACCACACCACACCTCACACCACACACCACACCACACGCCACACCACACACACCTCACACCACACACCACACCACACGCCACACCACACACCTCACACCACACCTCACACCACACCTCACACCACACCTCACACCACACACCTCACACCACACCTCACACCACACACCTCACACCACACACCTCACACCACACCTCACACCACACACCTCACACCA
>NW_012267218.1:1823758-1831155 GCF_000151885.1 Dipodomys ordii | reverse complement strand
CACACCACACACCACACCTCACACCACACACCACACCTCACACCACATGCCACACACCACACCTCACACCACATGCCACACACCACACACCACACACCTCACACCACACCTCACACCACACCTCACACCACACACCTCACACGTCATACCTCATACCTCTCCTCACACCTCACACCTCACACCACACCACACCTCACACCACACCTCACACCACACCTCACACCACACACCACACCTCACCACACACCACACCTCACACCACACCTCACACCACACCACACCTCACACCACATACCACACACCACACACCTCACACCTTACACCTCACACCTCACCTCACACCTCACACTGCTTCCCGGGATCCCCGCTGGCTCTGTGTGACTCGGGTCCTCCGAGTGTGGGCAGCCAGGTGCCCGTGGCGCAAACCTGTCATCCTAGCTACACAAGAGTCTGGGATCCGAGGATTGTGGTCCAAAGCCAGTGGAGGCAGGGAAATTTGTGAGACTCATCTCCAATTAACCACCAAAAAGCCAGAAGTAGAGCTGTGGCTCAAGTGGTAGAATGCTAACCTTGAACAAAAAAAGCTCAGGGACAGCGCCCAGACCCTGAGTTCAAGCTCCAGAACCAGCACAAAAATGAATAAACAGCAGGGCGCCAGTGGCTCATGCCTGTAATCCTAACTATTAGCTAAGCAGGCTGAGATCTGAGGGTCACAGTTCAAAGCCAGCTCAGGCAGGAAAGTCCATGAGATTCTTATCGCCAATGAACCACCAGAAAACCTTAAGTGGCGCTGTGGCTCAAGTGGTAGAGCACTCACCTTGAGCTGAAGAGCTGAGGGACAGTGCCCAGGCCCAGAGTTCAAGCCCCCGGACCAAATATAAATAAATAAGCAAGCAAACAAACAGTTTGGATACAGACATGTGCCCAGGACAGTATCACGAGCTGAGGCAGGAGCCCTCTGCACACGTACACGCTAAGGAATGCTAGAGATTGCCACAACCTGGCGGAAAGCAGGAGAGATGCCCGAGGCAGATCTTCCCGCACAGACTTAAAGAACCTAGCCGTAGGCATCTTCTCGGACTACAGCCTCAGAATGTACGAGGAGCCAATCATCACCACTTCAGGTGACTGGACAGCCCAGCTGCTCAGAAGGCAGAGGTCAGGAGGATCACAGTTCAAGGCTAACACGTGCAGAAAGTCAGTGAGACCCAATCTCAACAACAAGCTGGGTGTGGCAGCATGAACTCGTATTCACAGCTACACAGGATTACAGTCTGTAATTGACTCTAGGCCAAAACACAAGACCCTGTTTACAAAGATGAACCAAACAAAATGGGTCTGGTAGCTTGGTCTCCAGTGATGGCCAAGGAAGTTGCCTAGCAAGCTCAAAGCCCTGAGCTCAAACCCTAAGACTGAGGAAAACAAAATGACGATCAGTTGGGTGGTATTCAGTCAGTCTCAGGCCCAGAAGAGCAAGAGCACTGGTGTCCAGCATGTACTGCCTGCTCTTCTTTTTCGGTGACCTCTTCTCATGCCATGTATGACACGGTGTTTATGGCTCCCTTACTACAAGGTAGTTTCTGTGAGGGCTGAGACATACGTGCACACACGCATACATGCATGCATACACATATGTATGCATGTATACACACATGTATATACAATATAGTATGTTTACACATAACACACACATGTGGTTTGTATATAGTGCTCCTAGACAACCCATAGGCCCTGGAGCAGAGATCAGAGGCAGAGTCCCTAAATCTGCAATGATGCTTGGGAAATGCGAGCTTACCCCAACACAACTGAAACATAATGTACAGTTTGCATTTTGCTCAGCTAGAAGTCTGTTTAAAGAAAATGCAAGGTGGGTAAAGAAAAGCCACCAGTGGAAGGGGGTAGTAGGGATACCGACCAACCCAGCACAGCCTCCGACATAAGCCTGCCTCCCCGGTCGGCACTGAGCCTGGGGCACACGCGTGTGTGCACACACCCCACACACACAGGCACACACACAGCCTTTTTTTTTTTTTTTTGGCAGTATTGGGGCTGTCCCTAAGCTCTTTTTGCTCAAGGCTGGCACGCTACCACTTGAGCCACAGCACCGTTTCCAGTTTTCTGGTGGTTTATTGGAGATAAGAGTCTCATGGACTTTCCTGCCTGGGCTGGTTTTGAACTATAATCCTCTGGTCTTCAGATCTCAGCCTCTTGAGTAGCTGGGATTACAGGCATGAGCCACTGGCACTCAGCAAGACCCTTCTGACGTCCATCCCACAGCTAACTTTAGGCCTGTTGAATGAAGTTCTATGTTTATTGCAGTGTTTATGAATTTCTTTTTAAAAATTTCAGTGTTGGGGATCAAACCAAGAGCCCTTTCCATGCTGGACAACTGCTCTATCACTGAACTACATAACAGTGAATTTCTTTAAAATGCGATGCATAAAATATTTGTCTTTTTAAAATTAGATTTCCATCTAGTTGAAAACTATGTCATTGATGAAGAATTTTGAGCATCTGCCCCCAGCTCTGTTTTTTCCAGGTAAGTCTTGTGATTCATTGTGCAATTTTGCACAGCACAGGGGATTGCGTTGTGCCTCCCAGCCAACTGATGGTGCCTGCTGGGAGGCTGGATACATGCTTGCCTTTCTGAGTGAAGCCCTGGAGTTACCCTGGTGCTGCCAACTGCATGTTGTGGCTGCTTACATCAGCGCTGTGCAAACAGCACAGCATGGAACAGTCTAATTGTGTCACAGGGAAGGGGCCCAGCAGGGGGGATTTTGCTGAGTTGTCTGTGACCTGCAGAAAAGCACAGTGAAGGCCTTTCCACAGGGAAGCCGTCAGAAGCGGGGCTCATACCTGCAAGCCTAGCCAGTCAGGAGGCTGAGATCTGAGAATCAAAGCAGTTCAAAGCCAGTCCAGGCAGGACAGTCTAAGAGATGCTTCAATTAACCACCAAAAAAACGAACGTGGAGGTGTGGCCACAGCAGTAGAGCAATTTGTCACAACTAAACCAGTACCACAGAAGATACCCAAAGCAATCTGATGGTCAGAGAAGTCAGGAGGGGGTAACAAGTTCAACAAGAAAGGTACTTATTACCTTACTTACGTAACTACGAAGCCTCTGTACACCACCTTGACAATATAAATAAATAAAACCTAAAAAAAAAAGGAAGTCGATATGAACATGAAAAGCGTGGAGAGAATCACCTCACCAGATCTAACACTAATATTAAAACTAAAAATTTGGGGCTGGGAAGGTGGCTCAGTGGTAGAGCGCTTGCCTTGCATGCCTGAGGCCCTGGGTTCGATTCCTCAGCACCACATAAGCAAAAAGAAAAAAGCCGGAAGTGGCACTGTGGCTCAAGTGGTAGAGCGCTAGCCTTGAGCTGAAGAGCTGAGGGACAGCACCCAGGCCCAGAGTTCAAGCCCCACGACTGACAAAAAAAAAAGAAGCATGTGCCACTAGTGTGTTTTAAAGTTCAGTAGTGTTTAACAAAGTTGGGTACACTGACATTTGGCATATAAATGTTAACAATTAAGTTCTTTTGATGGAAAAATTATCTTTGCTAATATAAAATACCTTCTAACTTTCTTTCTTTTTTTTTTTTTTGGTCGGCTGTGGGGCTTGAACTCTGGGCCTGGGTGCTGTCCCTCAGCTCTTCAGCTCAAGGCAAGGGCTCTAGCACTTGAGCTACAGCACCACTTCCAGTTTTCTGGTGGTTTATTGGAGATAGGAGTCTCACAGTCTCTCCTGCCCTGGCTGGCTTTGAACCGCGATCCTCAGATCTCAGCCTCCTGAGTAGCTAGGATTACAGGCGTGAGCCACCAGTGCCCGGCTGGCACATGCTTCTTATCCAAGCTATTCAGGAAGCTGAGATCTGAAGATTGTGATTCAAAGCCAGACCAACAAGGAAAGTCCTAGTCCTGGGGCTTGAATTTAGGGCCCAGATGCTATTCTAAAGCTTTTGCTCAAAGGTAGTGCTCTACTACTTGAGCCACAGCTCCATTCCCAGCTTTTGGGGGTGGTTTATTGGAGATAAGAGTCTCATAGACTTTCCTGCCTGAGCTTGCTTCAAGCTATAATCCTCAGATCTCTGCCTACTGAATAGGTAGGATTATAGTACAGGCTTAAGCCGCTGGTGCCTGGCTCCAAATTCATTTTAAGATACCAATATTGTACTCATTCCAAAGCCAGACAGCAATACAAAAACAAGAAAGAGGGCTGTGCGGGCAGGAGAGACCGTGAGACTCCTATCTCCAATAAACCACCAGAAAACTGGAGGTGGCGCTGTAGCTCAAGTGGTAGAGCGCTCGCCTTGAGCTGAAGAGCTGAGGGACAGTGCCCAGGCCCAGAGTTCAAGCCCCATCAAGCCCCACGACCGACAAAAAAAAAAAAGAAAGAGGGCTATGGACCAATGTCTTTGATGAACATAGACATAAAATTCCTCAATAGGAACAGCTTACACTAAGCAAAAGGAAAGAAATGTAAATATCACCTGATGTGGAAGAAATAGTTGTGTTGTCAAAGCTCATGAATTCACAAACTTTATAGACCATGATAATAACAATTTGCCTTGTGAAGGTTAAAATTTGTTTGTGACTTCAACTAAGTATCACTATTCCATAATACTGTGAAATGTGAAATTTATGTAATCACCTAATCTCAATAAAAAATTACAAATAGAAGGCCGGGCGCTGGTGGCTCACGCCTGTAATCCTCGCTACTCAGGAGGCTGAGATCTGAGGATCATAGTTCAAAGCCAGCCCGGGCAGGAAAAAACGTGAGACTCCTATCTCCAATAAACCACCAGAAAACCGGAAGTGGCGCTGTAGCTCAAGTGGTAGAGCGCTCGCCTTGAGCTGAAGAGCTGAGGGACAGTGCCCAGGCCCAGAGTTCAAGCCCCACGACCGACAAAAAAAAAAAAAATTACAAATAGGGGCTGGGAAGGTGGCTCTGTGGTAGGGTGCTTGCCTTGAATGCATGAGGCCCTGGGTTTGATTCCTCATCACCACATAAGCGGAAAAAGCCAGAAATGGTGCTGTGGCTCAAGTGGTAGAGTGCTAGCCTTGAGCTGAAGAGCTGAGGGATAGCACCCAGGTGCAGAGTTCAGGCCCACAAACAACCAAAAAAGAAAAATACAAATATTGGGCTGGGGAGGTGGCTCAGTGGTAGAGTGCTTGCCTTGCATGCCTGAGGCCCTGGGTTTGATTCCTCAGCACCACCACATAAACAAAAAGAAAAAAGCCAGAAGTGGTGCTGTGGCTTAAGTGGTAGAGCGCTAGCCTTGAGCTGAAGAGCTGAGGTATAGCGCCCAGGCCCCGAGTTCAGGCCCCACGACTTACAAAAAAAAAAATATTCCTCAATACAGTATTTGCTAACAGATCCAACAACTAATTTTAAAAAATCAGATTGGTTTCACTCCACTTATGCAAGGTTGGTTCAATATACATAAACCAATAAGCACAATACAGCACACAAAGAGGATGAAGAATCATGATCATATTGCTTGTTATAGAAAAGGCTTTTGAGGGGCTGGGAAGGTGCTCAGTGGTGGAGCACTTGGCTTGCATGCATGAGGCCTTGGGTTCGATTCCTCAGCACCACATAAGCATAAAGAAAAAAGCTGGAAGTGGCACTGTGGCTCAACTAGTAGAGCTCTAGCCTTGAGCTGAAGAGCTGGGGGACAGTGCCCAGGCCAGAGTTCAGGCCCCACAACTGGACACCCCCCCAAAAAAAAGAAAAGGCTTTTGACAAAATTTAACATCCTTTTGTGATAATAGCTCTGAAGAAACTAAGAATAGAGGAATGCAACTTAACACACTAAAGGTCAATGGATAGCCTATAGCTAACATCATATTAAATGTGGAAAACTAAAATAATTTCCTCTAAAATAAGGAAGGAGACAAAGATGTTCACTCCCTCCACTCTTGTTCAATAAAGTGAGGGAATTCCTAGCCAGAGCAAATAAGGCAAGAGAAAGAAATAAAAATACATGAGGGTTCAATTACCCAGCACCACATAAGCAAAAAGAAAAAAGCCGGAAATGGTGCTGTGGCTCAAGTGGTAGAGCACTAGCCTTGAGCTGAAGAGCTGAGGGACAGAGTTCAGGCCCCACAACCGGACCCCCCCAAAAAAAATCCAAATAGGCAAAGTAGAAGTCAAATTATCCCCTATTTGTAGATGATGTGGTCCAAAGGACCCTAAAGACGTCACCTCAAAACTATTGGATCTGATAAACACCTTTGACAATGTGCCAGGATATAAGATCAACACACAAAACTCAGCAGCTTTTTCCATCCTGTTTCATTATCACCAGCAACAATTAAGTAACCCTGTGGCAGAGATCATAGCTATGGCTCACCACCTAGTGGCCCTGGGCGGGAGTATCAGCTTTTAGTTCACTGTCTACCCATTGTAACTTTTGAGTGTCAGTAATGACTTTGGCCAGGTGAATCCTAGAGAACTGAGGTCTTTGGCTTAGAAGACAGATGAAAAGCCGGGCGCCAGTGGCTCACACCTGTGATCCTAGCAGCTAAGGAGGCTGAGATCTGAGGATCAAGTTTGAAGCATCTGGGCAGGAAAGTCTGTAAGACACTTAACCACCAAAAAGCTTTGAGCAACAAAGCACAGGGACAGCACCCAGACCCTGAGTTCCAGACCCAGGACCAGCATTAAAAAAAATGACAATGTTTAGAAGCTCAGAGTTCTTGAAAAAGAAAGAAACAAGGATAAGAATGCAGACTCTGAGACAGGGACTGGAATGACACTCACACTCAACCCTCAGCTACGTCAGTCAGCGACCACCCATCATCTCTCCAACCTACAGGAAGAAATGTTTTTTTTTTTTTTTTTGTCAGTCATGGGGCTTGAACTCTGGGCCTGGATGCTGTCCCTCAGCTCTTCAGCTCAAGGCTAGCACTATACCACTTGAGCCATAGCGCCACTTCCAGTTTTCCGAGTGGTTTATTGGAGATAAGAGTTTCATAGCTTTTCCTGCCTGAGCTGGCTTTGAACTGTGATCCTCAGATCTCAGCCTCCTGAGTAGCTAGGATTATAGGCATGAGCCACCAGCACCCTGCAAGAAATGCATTTAACAAGTGACCCATTACATTTCCCCTCCAACCCCAGGTTCCCTGTTCTGTTCTACTAAAGGTTCCCAGATTTTGCAATACAAATGCTGGATACCTGTTAAATCTGAATTTCAAATAAATAACAAATACTTTCTTTAAGCATGTGTACATTCCACACAATATTTGGAAATACAGGAAAAATACTTTTTACTTTTTTTATTGTGAAAATACTGTACAGAGGGGTTACAATTACATGGGCAAAGTAATGAGTACATTTCTTATCAAGCATTGTTGCCTCCTCCTTTGTTTCCCCTTCCCATCCCTTC
>NW_012267218.1:1801614-1822053 GCF_000151885.1 Dipodomys ordii | reverse complement strand
GCCAAAAAAAAAAAAAAAGTTCAGAGAAGTCACACCTATGTGCCCCTCCCCTAAGGGTGTCCTCCTTTAGTTGGCTGTGTGTGAGGGCTGAGTTGCTCTGGTTATTTTGAGATAGGCTTCATTTTTTTCTGAGCTGACCTGGAGCATTATCCTGTTTATACTTCCCTGCAGTAACTGGGATGGTAAGCAGGTACTGCTGTACCCAGCTATTGGTTGAGATGAGGGTCTCATGAGCAAGGCCTGGGCTGGCCTGGGAACGCAGTCTTTCTCATCTCAGTTTCCCAAGCAGCTGAGATTATAGGAATGAGCCACAGGAGTAAATAAGGAAACCTCATGCCCCATACTTAAAGCGAGGCAGCCTCCTGAAGCTACGCTCCCACGCCGTCCAAGGCAGACTCCAGGAAATACGGCGCACAGCCATGACCCCAGGAGGAATAATCAGGCAAATCCAAAATGTGGCTGTAGAGCAATTCCAGATGGGAAGATGCTTCTAAGGGATAGGATAGAAACATGCACCAGGGGCCCTCGGGCTTAAATTCTGATGTAAATAAGTCAACTGTAAAAATATACTTTTTTGGACAAAGCAATTAAAATGTGATATTGGCTATTCCATGATACTAATGCTGTTTACCATTCAGGTTCAGTGGATCCTTTTTGTAACTTTTGTTGAGCAATTCTAATAATTATTATTGATAGGTCATGCTTTTTTTTGTCATAGAAGCCTCTCAACAAACAAGAATAGAAAGCCAGGCACTGGTGGCTCATGCCTGTCATCCTAGTTACTCAGGAGGCTGAGATCTGAAGATCATGGTTTGAAGCTAGCCCAGGCAGGAAAGTCTGTAAGACCCTTATCTCCAATTAACCACCAGAAAACCAGAAGTGGCTCAGTGATTCAAGGGGTAGAGCGCTGCGCCCAGGCCCAGAGTTCAAGATCCACAACCAACAGAAAAAAAAAAAAAAACACAAAACACACGCAAAACAAAAAACCACAAGAATAGAAGCCAGACACCAGCAGCTCACACCTATAATCCTAGCTACTTGGGGAATTGACATCTGAGGATCCCAGTGCAAAACCAACCTGGGCAAAAAAGTCTGAGAGACATGTCTCCAATTAACTAGCAAAAAGATGCTAGAAGTGCCGGGCGCTGGTGGCTCACGCCTGTAATCCTAGCTACTCAGGAGGCTGAGATCTGAGGATCTCGGTTCAAAGCCAGCCCGGGCAGGAGAGACCGTGACCAGAAAACTGGAAGTGGCGCTGTAGCTCAAGTGGTAGAGCGCTCGCCTTGAACTGTAAAGCTGAGGGACAGCGCCCAGGCCCAGAGTTCAAGCTCCGCGACTGACCAAAAAAAAAAAAAAAGATGCTAGAAGTGTGTTCAAGTGGTAGAGGCCAGCCTTGAGCAAAAAAGCTAAGGGACAATTCCTAGCTCTGAATTCAAGCCTCAACGTTGGCATAATCAAACCCAAAAGTAGAAATGTGCTTATTGGTGGGGTTTTTTTTTGGGAGGGGGGAGGAGGCCCGGCCCAGAAGCCTGAACTCTGGCCTGGGCACTGTCCCTCAGCTCTTCAGCTCAAGGCGGCGCTCTACCACTTGCGCCACAGCGCCACTTCCGGCTTTTTTCTTTTTGCTTATGTGGTGCTGAGGAATCAAACCCAGGGCCTCATGCATGCAAGGCAAGTGCTCTACCACTGAGCCACCTTCCTAGCCTGAGCTTATTGGTTTTTAAAAAACAGAGCATTTTGCTTTGCAATTAGCACATTTATAAACATGTTCATGTACATAAATGTATATAAATGTGTGCATATATGTACATTTGAGAATTTAAAGACTTTGTTTTTCCAATATCTTAAAATAGTTTGCTATTTCATCATCCTGAGAATTATTTCTTGGGCATTCCCAATGCTGAGAGATTAAAATGTGAAGAAAATGGAAGATGGATGGAATTGCCTAAGACAACACAGTGAATAAATGTCATGGCCGTGTCATCCTCCCCTTTCCCCGCCACACTGCCAAAGAGTTGTATCACTGTCAAGAAGGAGCCAATCGGGCCTGGAGACCAGCTTCCCAGGCTCCACTTTTATTGGAAATATCTGAGCACCCCAAGTCCTCCATTTTCTACCTGTAACAGTAAGGACAGAAAATTTGGCCCAAGGAGATAGTTCACTGTCATTTAGGCAAGCAAAAGCATATGAGAGCTGGGAGCTGGTGGCTCACGCCTGGAATCCTACTTACTCAGGAGGCTGAGATCTGAGGACCCTGGTTCAAAACCAGCCCAGACAGGAACATCCATGACACTCTTATCTCCAATTAACCACCAGAGAACCAGAAGTGGCTCTGTAGCTTAAGAGTGCTAGCCTTGAGCTGAAGAACTGAGGCACAGCGCCCAGGCCCAGAGTTCAAGCCCCACAACTGACAAAAACAAGCAGCTGGAGCCAGGTGCTGCTGGCTTACTCGGGAGGCTGAAATCTGAAAGATCATAGTTCAAGGCCAACCCAGGAGAGAAAAGATCTTTAGACCCTATCTCCAAACTAAGCAGCACAAAAGCAAGACTGGAGGCATGCTAGAGCACCACCTAGCAAGCATGAATCCCTGAGTTGAGCCCCAGTGCAGCCATGGGAAGACACTATGGAACTTGAAGCTCTGCTCACCGACCTCGGTGTCTCCGGGCCTCTCTGCTAGGGTGGAGAAAGTGGCCAGAGACTGTCATTTTTTCTGGAAGCCCCTTTCCTTGGCTGCCACCTGAGGACCAGAGAGCCCTTCCCGGATTCCCTAGGTCAGGGCCAGGGCCTAGACCAGAGGAGAGCTGACTGCTGGTGTTCTGCCCGCCTGACTCAGATCCGCCTGGCTGAGCTAGAGCCCTGAGTGATGTGCTGAGACCACCTGGAGCCAGCCTGGCCTTCTCTACCTTCAGACAAGTGGAGGAGAAAGCTACGCCTCCGTGCCTGCACATGCCCAGAAGGAACCTAAGGCAGAGCCTTTCTTCAGGATTCTCCAACTCTTGGCTGTGCTTCACAGAGGGCTCCGAGTGTCAAGAGCTGGCCCTCCCCAGCCCGACCCAGAGGAGAGGCTGCTTTCCCTGAGGAAGGCTTCAGGAACCCACGCAGCCTCCGCCCCTCCCCAGCACTGCAGACCCATCCCCAAAGGTTGGCGGGAAATTTGGAGATCCAGGATTGAGGGTCAGCCTCCTTGCTCTGGACTGGAAGAAATAAATGCTGGACAGGAGAAACCTCTGCTGGGGACTGGAGGTTCTGGAATAAGAGTCACAGGTACATCTCAGAGCAGCATGTGGCAGCCAAGCTACCTCTGCCACAGATAACTGCCGCTCTGGGCCTGCACACCTTGTCTGTAGGAGAAGCTTTTCCATGTGCCACACCACCTTGTGACCTTTCCTGTGTGACCAGTGGTGGTGCTTACGATGCAGGCCTGGCCACTGTGCAGCAGAAAGCAGGTGTCAAGCACAGGAGCTCACAGCCAAATCTCTCCCATACCCTCCTGCCCCAGAAGTCCCCCACTGCCCTGGCTGCCAGCTTCACTGGGCACAGTGTGTGCATAAACAGCTGACCCAAATTCCCAGCCTGAATGAGGACATCGCCTAGGCAGTCGAGGAAGTACCAGGATGAAGTTAAATGTTGCTCAGAAGCAGAAAAACTTGGAAGCAAGTTCAGGCGACTCTTCCTGTGTGGCAGTGGAACCAGCCTCGGCCGAAGGCCCCGGCTCCCCCGGCTCCGCAGGGCCCGGGCAGCAGTGCCGGCAGGCCCAGCTCCCGCGAGCTCCAGCTTGTTGGCAGGAGGTTGTATGCTTTAAACGTTAATTATCCTGCATTCCTGCCCAGACCCTATGACCTGGCTTTCCATCCTCCCTCCTTAGAGACCTACATAGTAGCAGTGCGATCATTTTCTGTCCTAACCACACACCCATCAGAGGCTAGATTCTCAAGCCAAAAATGGGGCGGCGGGGGGGGGGGGAAGGGCGGCACAGGGCATTAGGAAGTAGGGAGGAATTAGTGACAGATGCATCAGTCAGGGTCACAGTTCGCTTTGACGTTGAGTGTGTGCCTCCCACTTTGACTTTTCACGTGTCATCATGAGAACACCCCCCCTACGTCAGCTCTAGGCAGCATCGCTGGCCAGGGTCTGGCTGCAGAGCTGGGACCCCTGCAGCAAGGCTCTGAAGGGGCCTCATCCAGTACAAACTGGCTGCACTGGATCCTCCTGCTCCGCTCAAATAGACATCATCAGGAGTTGAGGAGAGCTTCTCCGTACTCCAGGCACTGGCGGTGTTTGTAAAGCAGTAGTGGATGACTGCAGGCAGCAGCACAGGGTTCCAGGACTCAAGGATCCGTTGCTAAAGCTGGAGCTGCACAGGAACTTTTGTACCTTGGGACAGGACAGCAGACACCCACAGTAGGGGCGTGTTTCAGCTCTGCCAGCCCCAGTCAGCCCTGTGGGTTTCTGCTCTGTGCTCACTGCTGCTTGTCTAAGTGGCAGCTCTGGTCATCTTCTCTTCCAGGCAACTTGAGCTGCTCTGCCTCCACTTCTGCTTCCACCACTGTAGCCCTCCTAGGTCATCAAGGCAAAACATGCCGCTGCTGGGGTGGTGACTCCAGACAGCCCAACGTTCCTACTGAAGGGGGAGTCCCGGATTAGCGGCTGGCATCCTCAAGCTGCTTCTGCAGTGGCTCTCACTTTACAGCAGCTAATCAGCTCAAAGCAGCTCCTACTAACAACCCCGGGCCGGAGACACCAGTCAGTGGCCTCTCACTCACACTGCTGCTTGGCTGCCATTCCGCCTGCTGCCGCCACTGCCACCTCCATTGCTGCTGCTTCTCTGTCTGCTCCCAGCTCAGCTGCTCTACTAATGATGAGAATAAAGTAGGCAAGGGAGACCATCTGGGAAATCTTTATTGGTGTTGTTAGTACACCACCAGGGGGCAGCATAGGACCGTTTCTCCCAACTTCACATTATGAGCTAACAGCCTGTTTTACACAGCCAGAAAGGGGTGTGGCCACAGGTGTAGGCAACTGGAGGTTATAGTCCTTTTATTTTGGTGGGGGGGTCCCGTCGTGGGGCCTGAACTCTGGGCCTGGACACTGTCCCTCAGCTCTTCAGCTCAAGGCTAGCGCTCTACCACTTGAGCCACAGCACCACTTCCAGCTTTTTTTGTTTTGCTTATGTGGTGCTAAGGAATTGAACCCAGGGCCTCAGACGTGCAAGGCAAGCGCTCTACCACTGAGCCACCTTCCCAGCCCCTATAGTCCTCTCTTGCAAATGAAAAGTCTCAGGTCTTCTGCTGGGCCGCCAGGGCGGGAAGTGTTCCTTTTCTGCCAGGGTAGAGTGGACTACAGGGTCTTCTAGAATGCACTGAGACAGGCAGGGACAAAAGTCCAGTGCCAACTGCTGGCCTGGACCGTGTCTTCTGGGCAGTTATGCTATGGGCTCCTAGCTGGTCAGAGTCCAGCTGCCTGCTGGCTGTCCTTTGCTCAAAGCAGCCAGGGTTTCTACAAAGGTCCACCAGTCAATGCTCCTCAGCCACCTTTTTTTTCCCCCCTGGTCCTGGGGCTTGAACTCAGGGCCTGGGTGCTGTCTCTGAGCTCTTTTGCTCAAGGCTAGCGCTCTACCACTCTGAGCCACAGCTCCACTTCCAGTTTTATGGTGGTTATTGGAGATAACAGTCTCACAGGCTTTCTTGCCAGGGCTGGCTTTGAACTGTGATCCTCAGATCTCAGCCTCCTGAGTAGGTAGGATTACAGGCGTGAGCCACCAGCACCCAGCTTCAGCACCTTTTATAAAGGAGGAAAAGTAAATCGTAGAAGAGTTATCTACAACAAAAGCTTATCAGTAACAGCAGTTAATTCCTGCCCCAATGCCCCAGAGAGGGGGACATTGTTTCCCACATGAGATTCTGGATTCACAAATGGCCTTGTGGACCCTGGGTGCCTTCCTTACACTGCACATGTGCTCCTTCCCTTGAAGCCCCACCTGGTCTCCCTGGAGGCAACAGGGTCCTGACCTGCAGGACTGGCCACTCTGGGGCTAGCCTACCTCACCCGAGCCCTGCACACATGCACACTCCCAAACACCCTTGTGTGTACAGCCCCACAGAGCAGCTGGAACCTTGGGGAGAGTGAACACTAGCAAAGCACTTGGGCACTGCAGGGCAGGACTGCTCCAAGAGACCAAAACCTAGCAAAAGCAGAAGTATTAGGCAGAAATTTTTATGTGTGTGAGATAAGGGGCAAGTATTAGCAACACAAACTAATAATAGGGAGGCATTAAAATGAAAAAGAGAGAAAGCTCAACTTGGAAGAGCATGACTGGAAGTTCAGAACATACAAAATGGAGTAGAGAGCAGACCAGACACAGCTGAGGAACAGACAACAGATGGGAAGATTCAATGAAGAAAACGTCCCATAAGAAAGAGTAGTATAGCCAGGCACTGGTGGCTCACACCTGTAATCCTAACTATTCAGGAGGCTAAGATCTGAGGATGGAGGGTCAAAGCCAGCCCGGGCACGAAAGTCCATGAGACTTTTTTTATTTTTTTATTTTTGGGTCCAGTCGTGGGGCCCGAACTCTGGGCCTGGGCGCTGTCCCTCAGCTCTTCAGCTCAAGGCTAGCACTCTACCACTTGAGCCACAGTGCCACTTCCGGCTTTTTTCTTTTTGCTTATGTGGTGCTGAGGAATCGAACCCAGGGCCTCAGGCATGCAAGGCAAGCGCTCTACCACTGAGCCACCTTCCCAGCCCATCCATGATGCGTTAGAGCGCTCGCCTTGAGCTGAAGAGCTGAGGGACAGTGCCCAGGCCCAGAGTTCAAGCCCTGCAACCGACCCCCCCCCAAAAAAAAACCCAAAAGATTCAACTCATCAAGATAACAACCTCAAACCTTATGCACCTGCATGACCTGATAAGACTAGTCCCCAAAAAAACATGAAGTTAAGCCAGGTGCTGGTTTTTTTTTTTTAGTCGGTTGTGGGGGCTTGAACTCTGGGTCTGGGCACTGTCCCTCAACTCTTCAGCTCAAGGTTAGTGCCCTACCATTTAAGCCATAGCACCACTTCCAGTTTTTCTCTGCTTTTGTGGTACTGAGGAATTGAACTCAGGGACTCATGCATGCGAGGTAAGCACTCTACCACTGAGCCACCTTCCCAGCCATGAGACTTTTTATCTCCAATAAACTACTCAGAAAAAGCTGGAAGTGCTTTGGCTTAAATGGTAGAGCACTAGCTTTGAGCACAAAAAAGCTCAGGGACAGTGTCCAGGCCCTGATCTCAAGCCCCAGGACCTGAAAAAAAAAGAGAGAGAGAGAGAGAGAGAAAAAGCAAAAGAATCTCACAAATTTTTCTTCCCAGGTTGGTTTTGAACAATGATCCTCAGATCTCAGCCTCTTGAGTAGCTAGGATTACAGGCGTGGGCCACTGGTGCCCAGCTTGTGAGATTGTTTATGTCCAATTAGCCAGCATAAATGCTGGAAGTGGAGGAGTGATTCCAGTGGGAAAGTACCAGCTCTGAATGGAAAAATCCAAATGAGAGTTCAAGTCCCTGTGTTGGAACCCCAAGACTCACACACACACACACACACACACACACACACACACACACACACACACACAAAAAATCCATCAAGTGTAAGAGAAAAGGACAGAGCCGCTACCTTACCAGGAAGTTTCAATCTGTCCTTCAGATGCAAAGGACAAAACAAAACATAGGGATTGTGTGTGTAGGCAAATTCTCTACTATGAGCTATACCCCTAGTCCATTCTTCAGAATATTCATTGTTCAATATTGACAAAGCATCGAGAAGTCAGATCTGGGAACCAGGAGGACAGTGTACATCTAGGGAGTTTTATAGCCCACAAAGAACACACACAGCAAGGTTGTTACAAAGCATGCTGTACACTACCTGGGTCTCAGCATGGGGCAAAGACTGGGTTTCTGAGCCTGGACTGTGAGATAGAACCACATACCACTAAGATAAAACATTCCTAAGGGAAAACAACAATAACAACGACAGAAAGGAAGATGGGGCTGGGACAGTGGCTCAGTGGTAGAGCGCTTGCCTAGCATGCATGAAGCCCTGGGTTCCATTCCTCAGCACCACATAAGCAGAAAAAGCTGGAAGTGGGGGGCTGGGAAGGTGGCTCAGTAGTAGAGCGCTTGCCTTGCATGCATGAGGCCCTGGGTTTGATTCATCAGCACCACCCGAAGTGGTGCTGTGGCTCAAGTGGTAGAGTGCTAGCCTTGAGCTGAAGAGCTGAGGGACAGCACCCAGGCCCAGAGTTTAGGCCCCATGACCAGACCAAAAAAAAATAGTAATAATAATATCCAAGGCTGGGAAGGTGGCTCAGTGGTAGAGCGCTTGCCTTGCCTGCATGAGGCCCTGGGTTCGATTCTTCAGCACCATATAAGCAGAAAAAGCCAGAAGTGGTGCTGTGGCTCAAGTGGTAGAATGCTAGCCTTGAGCTGAAGAGCTGAGGGACAGCGCCCAGGCCCAGAGTTCAGGCCCCACAACCGACAAAAAAATAAAAATAAAATAAAAACAATAATATCTAGGGCTATGAAATGGCTTAGTGGTAGAGGACTTGCCTAGCATGCATGAAGCCTTGGGTTCAATTTCTGAGTACCACATACAAAGAAAAAGCCGGAAGTGGCCACTGTGCTCAAGTGGTAGAGTGTTAGCCTTCAGCAAAAACAGGAAGCTCAAGCCGCCGCTGGTGGCTCATGCCTGTCATCCTAGCTACTAGGAGGCTGAGATCTGAGGATCATGGTTCAAAGCCAGCCCAGGCAGGAAAGTCTGGAAGACTTTTTTTTTTTTTTGGTCGGTCATGGGCTTGAACTCTGGGCTTGCGTTCTGTCCTTGAGCCACAGCACCACTTCCGGTTTTCTAGTGGTTTATTGGAGATAAGGGTCTCATGGACTTTCCTGCCCCGGCTGGCTTTGAACCTCTGGCTTTGAACCTCAATCCTCAGATCTCAGCCTCCTGAGTAGCTAGGATTACAGGCGTGAGCCACTGGCGCCTCACTTCAGGAGACTCTTATCTTCAATAAACCACCAGAAAACCAGAAGTGACGCTGTGGCTCAAATGGTAGAGCATTTGCCTAGAACTGAAGAGCTGAGGGACAGCGCCCAGGCCCAGAGTTCAAGCCCCACAACTGACAAAAAACAAACAAAAACAAAAAAAGGAAGCTCAGAGACAGTGCGCAGGCCCTGAGTTCAAGACCCAGAACTGGCAATAACAACAATAATAATAATATCAAGCTGGGTACTGGTAGCTCACATCTATAATCCTAACTACTCAGGAGGCTGAGATCTGAGGATCATGGTTTAAAACCAGGAAAGTCCTAAAGACTCTTATTCCCAATTAACCACACCCCCACCCCCACCCCCACTCACACACACACACCCCCCACACACACACGCAGTGGAAGTGGAGCTGTGGGTCAAGTGTAGAGTGCTAATCTTGACCAAATGAGGCTTAAGGACAGAGCCTAAATCCTGAATTCAAACCCAAGACTGGCACAAAAAATATATAATAATAATAATATCAGAACAATCTTGCTGGAGTTCTAGAAGGAAAGTGGCAACACATGTTTTCCAGAATTGAGAAGACACTTTCTGACACAGAAAGCTAGGCCTTTCCTTCTGGGAATTGGAATGGAAGCCAGGCCCCACACAGCAGTGCGGAACACTTACTGTGGCATGGAAAGCTGATATGCAGAATCAGAAATGGAATACACGAAGTGTGCACCTTATACTTGCAGAGAAAGAGGGCATTCGGGTTGGGGAGGGGTCACCTGGCTAAGCAGCATTAAGTATATATACATATTCCACACCAAAAGCCAACCCCTCCAGCCCGGCCCCATCCTCTGGCTTGTGCAGCCTTGGTACGGTGTTCTGGGTTGCTCAGAGAGTATCACTCACATTTGCCATGAAAAGATAAGCTCCTGCGGTATCCAGATCTCACAACCTAGAGAGGACAACCCAAGCCAAGTTCCAGAACAGAATCGCCAGTCTCTTAAAAGGTCTGGTCCAGCATATCACCAGAAGCAAGCCAGGTCTACCAGCATCTTCTAACTACAGCAATTGAAATACGTAATCAGCTGAGTGCCGGTGGTTCATGCCTGTAATCCAAGCTACTCAGGAGGTCGAGATCTGAAGATCACAATTTGAAGCCAGCTTGGGCAGGAAAGTCCGTGAGACTCATCTCCAATTAACCACCAGAAAACTGATAGTAGTGCTGTGGCTCAAGTGGTAGAGCACTAGTCTTGAGCTGAAGAGCACAGGGACAGCTTCCAGACCCAGAGTTCAAGACCCACAGCTGACAAAAAACAAAAGCTGTGATGGAGCACGCAGAAGCTAAGCATTTTGCTACTCAAAAATCCACATCTTCAAATGAGTTGTCTGAGTGATCAGCTCCCCTTCCATGGCCCAGCCTAGCCACTAGGCTCCAGGCTCCAGTTCGCTTACCATGACACCAACTCTCCCCCTCCCCTGCTTCCTGCTCACAACTCTGACCCTTCCACCAGTGCTAGGAGGCGGGCCTCTGGGGCGGACCACAGTGGCTCTTTCTCTGCCTGTGTGTCCCAGGGCAGTCTCATACACCAGAGAGCTTCACAGACCCTGTCACTGGGTCTGTGTCCCAACAGACGATGCACATGTGCCTTGCAACAGCTCTTTAGCTTTCAAAGCAATGATAAGCTATACTAATTGTGATGTAGAAATAATTCTTTGGTCAACAATAACCAACTGCATACTGAGACAACTTCATAAAGGCCTCTCTACCATTTCAGTGGCCCTCGACCACCTTCCCGCACAGCCTGTACAGGTACCCAGCTAGCTACCAGAAACTCGGGAGTGCCTCATGAACCACAGGATCCTGGAGTGGAGGACCACTGGCTGTGTCACCAAGGATTACCTGTCACTGGAACCTGATATGACTGTGTCCAGGTACCCACCACAGAGCCTGCACACAGGAAGTTGCCAATATATATTGATTGCACGAAACTTCTCTGCCAGTGTTTCCCCTGTGAGGGTCTGGCCCAGTGTCTCTGACTCATCAGCAGCCAGCCGGGGCCACTCATCATCTCCTGGATGTTGTCTTTGCCTTACTACCTTCTACTGCCACATACCCAAGCCATCTCATGAGAGACACACATAGAAGACCACTCCCCAGGGATCCACTGTTTGGTAAGACAGAACCTCTTGGCTTTGGGAGCATGTGACAGAGGCTGCTCACCTCATGGCAGCAGAAAGCAGAGAATTAGGACCTGGGAGCGGCCAGGGACAACATATACTGCACAGAGAGAGGTGCCTATTTACAATGTGAAGTGCACTTGAACCCATTCCCATGCTGCATCCTGCCTTCAAGTTCCCAAAAGCCCAGGTCCACTCAAAGTATACTGAGTGTTCAATGTTAGTGTGGGAGCATCCTGAGCACAGGTGTCACAATTCCTCACAGATTGTCTGAAATCTCTGCACAACCCTCACATCAACTCACCCAAGGCAGAAAACAGCCAGGGTGACCTCCGCACAGCTGAATGATCCCTGGTCTCTGCCACTGGCAGCTGATGGGGCAGGAACCCACCTAGATCTAATTATAAAATGTCTAGTCACACACACACACACCAATCATGTGCCCAAGGGCAAAGACACCAGATGCAGGATGGAGGGACTTGCTCCAGATGAACTGACGCTTGTTTTCTCTGAATGGAAAGAGAAGTACAGTCCCTGTTCCACCCCAGAACATTGATGTAATAAGCAGATTTGGGTGGGGGGAAGTCACTCATGGGACTTGAACTTGGGGCTAGCACTCTACTATGTTGGGCCACAGCACCACTTCCAGTTTTCTGGTGATTAAATGGGCCTGGTGGGCCTTGAACCGTGATCCTCAGATCTCGGTCTCCTGAGCAGCTAAGCCAAGTCTATGGCGCAGGCTGGGTCACTGGTCTTTGTGTTTTCACGAGGAATACTGGGGAGCTACCAGACAGGTGTGGAGAGAGCCTTATAGCCAATCCATAAGAAGTTTCCAAAAATAAAAAATAAACAAAAGAAGTTTCCAAAAATAGAGCTCAGTAAGGAGAATGAGGACATCTCTTTATAATTTTTGGGCTTAGAAACAAAAGGGCCAAGGCTCTTCTCAGGGGGGGATTGGGGGACGGGGTCCAAGTCCTGAGGGGCATCCTATCTCCAGGTGGGATACTCAGGGAGCAGCTCAGGCCTTCAGGATCAGTCCTCACGGAGAGGCCAAGGCGCCTCCATGATAGTCCTCACCACCTACTGCCCTACCTCCAACGTGCTGCCAGTACCGTCAGGATAGCAACGCTGTGGACGCCGTTCTCTAGAGGCAGAACATTAAAGACCAGCCACCCAGCATCTCCACCTGCTCAGATCTCACCTCTGCCCTCCCCACGCTCTACAAGAGATAGCTGCTGCACAACCCAGGCCACCTGACCATGTGATAAGGGCTAGTGTTGATGAGATCCTCCGTCAGCCACACCAAGGGGGTCTGGTGAATTCCCTCACCTGGTGCCGGGACAAATCCACCAGTGCCACTGCTGTTCCAGCTCACTGCAGACAAGCAGAGGCCTGGAGAGATCAGCAATGTTCTAGGATGTGGCTTTGTGCCGCGGACCGGCTCTGTCGGGAACAGACAACTCACAGCTTTGAACCCCTGCTCCTCCTTGTGGTCCCCCACGGCATAGTCACAATTCCCATATGTGTTATTTCTTGTCACTGTAACAAAATGCCTGAGATAACGATCTAGAGGAGGAAAGATGTATTATTCTTTAGTTTCAGTCCAAGGTCAGCTGGATGCATTGCTTTTGGGCCTGAGCTTTTGGTAAAGCAGAACATAATGGCTGTGAAGTGTGTGACAGAGGCTACTCACCACGAGAGACAGAAAGCAGAGAGGCACAGGATGGGGTCAGGGCCAATATAAACCTACTCAAAGTTACTCTTAGCCACAGAATTCCTCCAACTATGCCCTAATCTTCAGTTCCAGCATTTCCCAAGAATCCACCTAAATTTTGAATCCATTAGTTGCTGAATAGATCAGCAGCTAATTGTCTCTGGAAACACCCAGACTCACCAAGAAATCTAGGCATCTTCCAATCCAATCAAGATTAACCTTTACTGTTTGAAATGAAATCCCAGACCTCGGCACCCTTCCTGGCCCTCTACCCCTAGCTTCCATCCCCACCTGCCCACTGCTCCTACCTAGACATGCCACAATCCCTCCTCTTTGGTCTTGGGCCCCTTTAGTTTTTTTTTTTTTTTTACTTCCACTCACTTCCAAAAAGCTCTTCTGGGTCTCCCTGGCATGATGTGCCTCATTATCCCTGAACTTCCATGCTGCCTCTTTAAACTTTTGCCACAACTTACAGTGAGAGAAGGGATTTAGGAAGTGGTGCTGTGGCTCAAGTGGTAGAGCGCTAGCCTTGAGCTGAAGAGCTGAGGGACAGCCCAGGCCCAGAGTTCAAGCCCCACGACTGACAAAAAAAAAAAATTACATTTGGCTTGAGAGAAGGGATTTACACCATTGCCAAGACACACATGCAGACATGTGAGGCAAAGGTTTCCTGGGACAATGCTGTTACTACAGACGAGGTCTAGTCTGTTTCTGATAGGTGCTATGAATGTGGGCAGCTGCTATATCACCATCTGTGACAGCCCCACGAGGCTGCCTGCCAGGGTGCTTAATAGCACAGGGCTGATACAGTTACAGATCCCAATCCAAACTGCAGGCATCTCCATGCTGCTCACTGAGACTTGCCTAGGTCTGGGCTAAAGGGGTATGTGATGCTCCTACACATGGCCAGGAGGCTGCCCAAATGGCTGGCGTTTGAGTAGCTGAGCTGGCCTAGATTGTCTGGGGACACAGGGATGTCCTGGAGGGGTTAGTTCATATGGTTTTTGCTTTGGGTTTTTTTTTTTTTTTTGTCAGTCTTGGGCCTTGAACTCTGGGCCTAGGCGCTGTCCTTCAGCTCTTCAGCTCAAGGCTAGTGCTCTGTCACTTGAGCCACAGTGCCACTTCCAGTTTTCTGGTAGTTTATTGGAGATAAGAGTTTCACTGACTTTCCTGCCTGGGCTGGCTTTGAACCACGATCCTCAGACCTCAGCCTCCTGAGTAGCTAGGATTACAGGCGTGAGCCACCGGTGCTTGGCTCATATGGTTTCTTGCACCATTTTCTGACACTACCCTTCTCCAGAAACTACTGTGACAGCAAGGGTGCTGTGCTACTATGGGGTAGCACCGTACCTTGCTTCATTGACCAAGAAGAGGGCTGGGGAAAGAGAGGTAACATGCTGTGCGCCACCAGAAAGCAATGCCCCCTGAAGGCACTTTATTCCCAAAAAAAGATGGGAAGAGGGAAGGAGAGAGGAAGAAACAGTATGGGCAAACACGCACTTGCAGAGGTCACGGTTCGTGGGAGGTCTGCGCAGCCAGCCCCTGGCTGAGCTCTAAAATCATGCAAATCCTCATAGCAGATGTCTTGAGAGCCAAAGGTAAAACATCCTTTCTCAAGACATGTCAAATTTCACAGAAGAGGGGCTGGGAAGGTGGCTCAGTGGTAGAGCGCTTGCCTTGCATGCCTGAGGCCCTGGGTTTGATTCCTCAGCAACACATAAACAAAAAGAAAAAAGCCGGAAGTGGTGCTATGGCTCAAGTGGTAGAGCGCTAGCCTTGAGCTGAAGAGCTGAGGGACAGCGCCCAGACCCAGAATTCAGGCCCCATGACCAGACCCCCCCCCAAAAAAAAAACAAATTTCACAGAAGATAAACAGAAGCACAACTACTATAATGTTCCCAAATAAATTTCTTTGGTGTTTTAATTCAAAGAACCTAATAAAAATGGTCAAAAATCTTAAAAGGCTGGTAGGCACCTAGTATGCATGTCAAAATTTAGACATTTAGTCTTGAGTTTTGTTAGGATGGTAGCTATTATTAAAATGGAAAAGTACCAGGAGCTGGTGTTAGGCAGTGAGATAAAATTACATAAACTTATCTATGTGCTTAAGACGCAGAATCAAACTTGCAAGATTTTATTATCTGAGGGGAAAAAATGTTTCTGGCTAGTCATGCAGTGGAAGAGTTCTATCAAAGACGGAGATCCTAGGGCTGGGAATATGGCTTAATGGTAGAGTGCTTGCCTCGCATGCATCAAGCCCTGGTTTCGATTCCTCAATACCACATACACAGAAAAAGCTGGAAATGGGGCTGTGGCTCAAGTGGTAGAGCACTAGCCCTGAGCACAGAGAAGCTCAGGGCAGAGCCAGATCCCGAGTTCAAACCTCAGGACCAGCAAAACAAAACAAAAAAAAGTGGAGATGCTGAGGGAGGCATCAGTGGCACACGCCTGTCATCATAGCTTCTCAGGAGGCCGACATCTGAGGATCGCAGGTCCAAGCCAGCCTGGACAGGAAAGTCCGTGAGACTCTTTTCTCCAAATTAACCCCCAGAAAACTGGAAGTGGTGCTGTGGCTCAAAGTGGTAGAGCTCTAGGCTTGAGCAAAAAGACCTTGGGGAGGGGCGGGGCCTGGGAATGTGGCTCAGTTGTAGAGTGCTTGCCTAGCATTCATGAAGCCCTGGGTTTGATTCCTCAGTACCACGAAAACAGAAAAAAGCCAGAGATGGTGCTGTGGCTCAAGTGGTAAAGTGCTAGTCTTGAACACTTTTGGTAGGGATTAGGCTTGAACTCTGGGCACTGTCCCTCAGCTCTTCAGCTCAAGGTTGGTGCTCTACCACTTGAGCAACAGCACACTCCCAGTTTTCTGGTCGTTAATTGGAGATCAGAGTATCATGGCCTTTTGCCCTGGCTGGCTTTGACTGTGATCCTCAGATCTCAGCCTCCTGAGTAGCTAGAATTACAGATGTGAGCCACCTTTGCCCAGCCTGTCTGTGAGACTTTTCATCTTCAATTAACCACAAAAAGCCAGAAGTGAAGCTGTCATTCAAGTGGTAGAGCACTAGCCTTTAGCACGGGGACAGTGCCCAGGCCCTGAGTTCAAGCCCCAGAACTGGCATTAAAAAAAAAAAAAGCAGGGGCTGGGAAGGTGGCTTAGTGGTAGGGTGCTTGCCTCGCATGCATGAGGCCCTGAGTTCAATTCCTCAGCACCACATAAGCAGAAAAGGCCAGAAGTGGTACAGTGGTTCAAGTGGTAGAGCGCTAGCCTTGAGCTGAAGAGCTGAGGGACAGCTCCCAGGCCCAGAGTTCAAGTCTCACAACTGAAAGACAAATACACACACAAACACACACACACGCACGCACGCACGCGTGCGCGCAAACTGATAGCCACCAACCACATTCTTCTGGTAATGCTGTTTGACCTGCACAGGATTTTTTAAATCAGAACTTCTAGTTTGCCCTTAGTCCCCATCATTCCTCACTTGCCTTGCCCAGCCTGCCTCACTGTTATTCCCGGGCCGGCCCTAAAAGACCTGGCTTTCTGGCCCTGTTCTATGGAACTTCCACCTACTATCAATTCCCAATCACACTCTGCTCATCACACTGAAGCCAATCAGCAAAGCAGAGTAGGATGAGACCCAGTCTTCAGGGCTGAGGAATTTCCAATATGATGTTTGATTTTGATTTTTTTTTGCCAGTCCTGGGATTGAGTTCAGGGTCTGGGCACTGTCCCTGAGCTTCTTTTGCTCAAGGCTAGCACTCTACCACATGAACCACAGCACCACTTCTGGCTCTTTTCTGTGTATGTGGTACTGAGGAATGGAACCCAGGGCTTCATGCATGCTAGGCAAGCACTCTACCACTAAGCTACATTCCCAGCCCTAGGATGCTTGATTTTGTCTCCATGTTAATCTTGCTGAGGGGCAATCTCAATTTACTTTTTTTTTTTTTTACCGGTGTTGCAAAGTAACTTCAGTGGCCTATCAATAATGCTGTGAGCACCGTTAATGCTGTGAGCACAGTTATCCTGCTCACATGGATAATGGCAACCTGAAACACCAAAATGCTCTTTCATAGCCACAGAGCTAATGAATCAGATGTACTGCTGTTTGCCATGGGACTCTGTAATCGGAAAAACAGAGAGAAGTACCAAAGAGAAAACAAATTCACATAAGCACATATTTAGTTATCAGTAACATTTACAATATACATATTTTAGTTGTAGAGATATGTGTACATATCTAATTTTTGTATGTACTTGAATATAGTCACAGGCTATTATTGTAAAGTTGTTGGTGGTAGCAATGAACTACACATACATTAAATTTGCCAATTTTGGAATATATTTATGCTGTGTAGCGATCACCACTCCAAGGCCATCCCCCGACCTCTTCTAATCTGGTAAAACTGAATCTGAAACTGAAACACTCCTCCTTCCCCAGGGCTGGCCACTACCTATCTACTTCTTCCTTTTAAATTTGATTCTAAGAGCCAGGTGCCCATGATTCACCCCTATAATCCTAGCTACTCAGGAGGCTGAGATCTGAGGATTGGAATTCAAAGCAAAGTGGTGCTATGCCTTATGTGGTAGAGTTCTTACTTTGAGCAAAAGAAGCTCAGGGTCAGTGCCCAGGGCCAGAGTTCAAGCCCCAGGACTGATTTAAAAAATAATAATTTTTAATTCCAGGAAGCATGCCATATTATAAAATCCTATAATATTTTTCCTCGGGTGACTTATTTCCCCTAGTACAATGGATAATCTTTGAAGACATCCTGCTAAGGAAACTGAGCCAGTCATAGTTTTAAGTCTGAGATTTTAAGGCAGTCAAAACAGCCATGAGCCATGTACTGGTGGCTCACAATTATAATCCTAGTTACTCAGGAGGCCAAGTTCTAGAGGACTGAGGTTTGAACTCAGTCAGGGCAGAAAAGTCTGCAAGAATCTGCCTTCAAAATAACCAACAAAGGGGCTGGGAAGTTGGCTTAGTGGTAGAGTTCTTGCCTCGCATGCATGAGACCCTTTGTTCGATTCCTCAGCACCATATAAGTAGAAAAAAGCCGGAAGTGGTGCTGTGGCTCAAGTGGTAGGGTGCTAGCCTTGAGCTGAAGAGCTGAGGGATAGTGCCCCAGCTGAGTTCAGCCCCCATGACTGCCAAACACACATGCACACACACACATACACACACACACACACACACACCCAGCAAAATGCCAGGCTGAAGTGGTAAAGTACCACTGAGCAAGCCAACAGCGAAGCAAGCTAGAGTCCCTGAGTTGAAACCCCTGTATTGCCATAAACCAACATGGAGGTGGGGAGTGGTGAACTTTGTAATTATCTAGCGAGTGGGTGATCTAGCAGGGGAAACTTCCTTTTGTGTGAAATATCCAAACATACAAGCAGCCTTTACAAACGAACCTAAAAAAGGAGCTCCAAGCACAGGCTTCTGCACACAAAACTCAGAATAGCTAGGTTTCACTTACCCAATTGAACAGCAGAAAATGTCAAGCTGGGAGTGTTGAACTGGAGTTCACTGCCTGGTGGGGGAACCCTCTGTGCTCACCTAATTTAAGAAATCTCAAAATGTACCCATTCTTTGCTTAATAATTGCACACTGCAGTTCCGTATTGTACTAGCTATATTTACCTAGATCCCTATAGCAAGGTAAGGTTATTAGAGCATGTTATGGTTTCTAGATGGTTTTGCCATCTACTAGACAACATGATAGATACAGAAATTGACCCTGAGCTAGGTAAAGGGGCTCATACTTGTAATCTTAGCTACATGAGTGGCTGAAATCAAGAGGATCACAGTTTTGAGCCCAGTGGGGGAAGGGCAGGAGTTTATAAGATCCCATTCCAACTAATTTAAAAACTGAGTATGCCAGGTACCAGTGGCTCATTCCTGTAATCCTGGCTACTTCAAATCCAGCCCAGGCAGGAAAGGCCTGGCTAAGGATTGCGGTTCAAAGCCAGCCTGGGAAGGAAAGTCCATAAGACTCTAATCTCCAATAAACTACTCAAAAAAGCCTGAATTGGTGCTATGGCTCACATGATAAAGTGCTTGCTTTGAGCAAAAAGAAGTTCAGGGCCAGTGCCCAGGCTTCCTTTCTCCAATTAAGCAACAAAAATGCTGGAAGTGGCACTGTGGCTCAAGTGGTAGAGCACTTGCCTTGAGCAAAAGCTCAGGGACAGTGTCTAAGTTCAAGCCCTAGGACTGGCACACAAATAATAAAGAAATGAATACAACAAAAAGGGCTATGTGGCGTGATTCAAGAAGTAGAGCATCTGCTTACAAATTAAAGGCTGAGAAACAACCAGTACTGCATTAAAAAAAAAAAGTTGATCCTAAACATGGACATAATAACACTGTTCATGTGGAAGTTTAGAAACATCATGATTGTGGTGAAGAGGACAATCACATGTTTATACACAGAACCCCTACAGTCCCCTGAGAAAAGGAGCTGCTTATTCTACCTAACAGGGTACTAATAGACTTCATCTTGAGTGTGGCCAAGACAAAGGTAGCTCTTTGCTGTCCCTATCACAAAGGAGATCTCTTGGTGGCAAAGAATGTAGTTTTGCCAAGCTTCAGTACTTCAGTTTCTCCATCTAAAAATCATAATGACAAGAAAATCAATCTCAGAGAGCTGTTGTAGAGATTAATTTTTTTTTTTTGTCAGTTGAGGAGTTTGAACTCAGAGCATGGGCACTGTCCCTGAGCTTTATCACTCAAGGCTAGGGCTCCACCTTTTGAGCTTCAGTGTAATATACATAAAGTACTGAGGCCTGGCGCCACCAAGCAGACTGTCAGGAATGCTCAACTGAACAATGTCTGAGGAGGATGGGGCATGCTGTAAATGCTGCATTATTTGGGCCTTTAACTTTAATCAAGTAAGGTAGGTCTTACTGGAGTAGGGTAGGCCTTTAGTACAATGTATATGACAATCCGATAAGAAGAGAAGATGAGCTGGGTACCAGCGGCTCATACCTGTAATCCTAGCTACTCAGTAGGCTGAGATCTGAGGATTGTAGTTCAAAGCCAGCCCGGATAGGAATGTCCAAGAGACACTTATCTTCAATTAATCACCAGAAATCAAAACAAACAAACAAAAAAAGGATAAGAAGAGAAGATGACAAGCAAGGCTTCTCAAGCTTTTAATCCCAACTACTTAGGAGGCGATCTGGAGGCCAGCCTGGGAAAAAACTTCTGTAAGAGTCTTCCATTCCAAGCAATAGAAAGAACAGAGGGGGAGAGAGAAGGAGAGCTGGGCATGGTGCTGCACACTAATCATCCCAGCTACTTGGAGCATAAATAGGAGGATCCAAGTTCAAGCCAGCCTAGACATAAGCACAAGACCCTATTCCAGAAATAGCTAAAGCAGCTGGGCACCACGCCTGTAATACTAGAACTTAAGAGGCTGAGATCTGAGGATCCAGGTTCAAAGCCGGCCTAGGCAGAAAAGCCCCTGTGAGACTTTTTTTTTTTTTTTGTCGGTCGTGGGGCTTGAACTCTGGGCCTGGGCGCTGTCCTTCAGCTC
>NW_012267218.1:1794453-1798784 GCF_000151885.1 Dipodomys ordii | reverse complement strand
TCAGTCAGGAGGGCCTGAACGCTGGGCCTAGGCGCTGTCCCTTAGCTCTTCAGCTCAAGGCTAGCACTCTACCACTTGAGCCACAGCACTACTTCTGACTTTTTCTGCTCATGTTGTGCTGAGCAATAGAACCCAGATCCTCATGCAAGGCAAGCACTCTACCAATAAGCCACCTTCCCAGCCCCCCTGCTACTCTTTATTTGTGGTTATTTGCCTAGGCATTACCAGATTGAATCTGATACAGATAGTCTCCAAAAGAAGTTCCTGAGGCCATGACCACTAGGAAGCTTTTCTGGGCTCCAAAATCACAGGATCCTCAAGTTTTCAGTCCACTGTCCACAGCAACCCCTGGGGAGGAGAGAGGACTGGAAATCTAAACTCTCAGTTTACCCAGAATCAGACCCTGTCCCTGTCCCAGGCTATTTTAATAAGATATCACACTGAGACCCTCTATCCTGGGGAAACCAGATCCCCACCCAGTTAACTAATGGTGGCTTCCTTTTAGAAACAGCCTCCCTTTAGAAACAGGCTCAAGGCCTGCAGTAGTTCACTCTGGTAACCTTAGGCCCTGGGAAAATGGAGAAAAGAAGATCTAGACAAAGCCTCTCTTGGAAACAAAAACTTGAAAAACAAAAAGCCTAGGGGTAAGGCCAAGAGGCTGACCTCTTGTCTTCAATGCCCAGTGGGGCCAGGGAAGCAGGAGGAAAGTAAACTCAGAACAGTCACAGACGTGGCTACTCAGGACTGAGAGAGATGCAAGGCACACAGTGGTAGTTCTCATCTGTAATCCTAGCTACTCAGGAGGCTGGGATCAGAGGATCATGGTTTGAAGTCAGCCTGGGCAGGAAAGTCCATGAGACGCTTACCTCCAAAAACTGGAAGTGGAGCTATGGCTCAAAGTGGTAGAGCACTAGCCTTGAGCAGAAAAGCTCAGGGATGGGGGCTGGGAAGGTGGCTCAGTGGTAGAGCGCTTGCCTTGCATGCATGAGGCCCTGGGTTCGATTCCTCAGCACCACATAAGCAAAAAGAAAAAAGCTGGAAGTGGCGCTGTGGCTCAAGTGGTAGAGCGCCCAGACAGTGCCCAGGCCCAGAGTTCAAGTCCCACGACTGGACCCCCCCCAAAAAAAAAAGAAAAAAGAAAAGCTCAGGGATAGTGCTCAGGCCTTGAGTGCAAGTCTCGTGACCAACAATAACACCAACAACAAAAAACCAACTGAGAGAGGACACAGGTGGCAGTGCTGAGAAGCCAGCTGGACCCACTGTAATGGCGGGGCTGGCACGCCCATGACAGGGCCCCTCCCTACAGACAGACCATCAGCACCCACGGCTCATCACAGGCTGGCCAAGGCTTCATCTGGGTGAACACACTGCCAGATCCATAACTCAGTGAAGGACTTGCCTCTCCTCTTTGGCCTAAACAAGTTCACACATACTTGGGATTTTGCCTGGTGTCTATAGGGGCCTGGGACAATAGGGTGGGGGTCAATCCTTCACTGAGGACAGTGGGAATCATGCGTGATGCTTTTTTGCAGGGTTTTGCTGATAGCAGTCAGAAACAAGGCAGGCATCCAGGAGAACCAGTCACAGCTATACCTCCACCAGCACTGGCAGTGGGCATACCAGGCATTTTCCCTAGGACATCTTCCCCATGGCTGCTAGAATTGTCCAGGCAGGTTTTCAGTGGCTACTGGCCTTAGCAAGTAGGATGCACCACATTGAAGAGACTGTCCTGTGTGTGATGACTGACTGCGAGGTGCCAAGGGGCAGGGCCAGCGCTCCCACCTCCCCAACCTGCATCACCTACTGTGTGTGGGACACATACAGGCTGACTCAAAATATCTTGCACATTTTCCTTTCTTTCCAGGAACACCAGACAAGATAGACTCTGATGGGTTTGTAATATTGTCCTTGGGAGGTGACCACTTCAGTCTCCAGCAGTGCCCGAATGCTCCCTGCCTCTGGGCCCTCACATATTCCTTCACCAGTTTGGATTCACTTTTTCTCCTACAGGACAAGGCTCCAACTCCCAGCTAGGACTAATAAGAAAAGACAAGCAGCCAGGTGCTGGTGGTTTATGTATGTAATCCTAGTTACTTGGAGACTGAATCTGAGAATCACATTTCAAACCTAATCTGGGCAGGAAAGTCCCTGTGAGACTTTTATCTCCAATCACTCAAAAACCAGAAGTGCCTGTACATCAGTGGCTCATGCCTGTAATCCTAGCTACATAGGAGGCTGAGATCTGAGAATCACGGTTCAAAGCCAGCCCTGGCAGGAAAGTCCATGAAACTCTTATCTCCAGTAAACTATTCAGAAAACCAGAAGTGTTACTGTGGCTCAAGTGGTAGAGCGGTCGCCTTGAGCTGAAGAGCTAAGGGACAGTGCCAGGCCCAGAGTTCAAGCCCCAGGACTGGGGGGGAGGGGGGGGAGGAGGGACCTCAGGGACAGCAGCCAGGCCCTGAATTGAAGCTTCACCAACCAAAATTAACAAAAAAAGGCAGGGAAGTGTATTGTCCAAAGGGTCAAAGACTTTACTAAGTCCACCAAACATTGTTAGCCTCCTTGTGGCTTTCCTGGGCAGGGCTTGAAATATAGGCGGGCCCAAATCCTGGTTGCCTAGCAGGGACTGTGATTTAGAATGCCAACCCTCCAGTCAGCCAAGCTGCTGTACTTACAAGATAACCTTCATTCCCTTCCAGCATCTCTGAATGTTGGCTCCTAACATACTGCGATGAAACACTAGTGCTAGAAGGAATATCTACCCTGTAGCTTGACCTCAAGGAGGACAGACATGCTTAACCAACCCTACGTGGCTTTAAAAGCTGAGAATGGGATGTCACAAAGGGGGACCAGCTGGCCAACCGGATGGTCCCTAACAATGGGGTACTACCTCAGTCCCCTTGTGGCCCACCACTCACAAACACAAGGCAATCAGTCCATGAAGAGGGAGCTAATTCATACTGAGCAGACTCTTAGACACCAATGTCTAAACAATCAGAAGGCCAGTTTGCTAATTTACCTCGGGGTGGCTACTCATCTCTGCCATCCCCGATGTGTGCTGAGATGCACAATCCATGCACTCACTCAACAAGGATTTCATAAGAACCAAGTGTACTTAACAACCTGTGAGTACCTGAGTGACGGAAATAACAAAGCCAAATGAGGTGGGAGCAGAAATGGGAGGTGGAATTGTGTAATAAGCTTGGCGTCAAACAAACTGGAGTTCAAACACTGTCCACTATTTATTAAACAGGTGACTGGGGGAAATTGTTTAACCTTCCTGAGTCCCTGTCCTCGTCTATAAAATATGGGTGGGGTTACTAATGTAAACTTCTTAGTTGAATTTATGTTACTATTTCTCTGGAAAGATTTTAACAATACTTAAGGGAGAGACTAGGATCAGAAAGATCTGGCTTAAATCCTCCTTCTACTTACTGGGAACATGACTTTGGATAAGCAGCTTAATTTTTTTCAGTCAGTGTCAATTTACTAATCTATAAAATGAGACTAGAAATCCCTTAGACCTAAGAAATAGTAATTATCTGAAAAGACTATCAAATTTTGAGGGTAATGATAAGCATTGAACAACAGTATGAGAAAGAGTAGTTCCGGGGCCTGCGGATGTGGCTTAGTAGTAGAGCACTTGCCTAGAATGCATGAAGCCCTGGGTTCGACTCCTTAGTACCACATAAACAGAAAAAGTCAGAAGTGGTGCTATGGCTCAAGTGGTAGAGTGTTAGCCTGGAGCAAAAGGAACTCAGGGACAGTGCCCAGGCCCAGGACTGGCATAAAAAAAAAAGAGGATAGCCCACGATTTAGTAGTGACTAAAACATACACTAACGATGGGCACTGGTGGCTCATGCCTGTAATCCTAGCTACTTAGGAGGCTGGGATCTGAGGATCATGTTTCAAAGTCAGCCTGGGGAGGAAAGTCTGGAAGACTTATCTCCAATTAATCACAGAAAAAGCTTCAAGTAGCACTGTGGCTCAAGTGGTAGAGCACTAGACCTGAGCAAAAGGAGCCTAGGGACAGGGCCCAGGCCCAGAATCCAAGCCCCAGGACTAGCAAAAAAAAAAAAAAAAATATATATATATATATATAAACTTTTGTCTGCGGGGGGCGGGGAGAAGGGGCAATCCTGGGACTCAACCCAGTGCTCAGAACTTTTTGCACGCTCTACCATTTGAGCCACAGCTCCACTTCCAGCTTTTTGGTGTTTAATTAGAGGTCAGAGTTTCACATGGGTTGGAAATGTGGCTTAGCGGTAGAGTGCTTGCCTAGCATGCATGAAGCCCTGGGTTCGATTCCTCAGCACCACATAAACAAAAA
>NW_012267218.1:1792949-1793241 GCF_000151885.1 Dipodomys ordii | reverse complement strand
GGGGGAGGGGCAACCGCCATCTTCCCGGAGCGCCCGAACCGCCAGCCGGGCTTCGCTGTCGCGATACCGCGGAGAGCTCTGGGAAGGACGGGGGAGGGGAGGTGGGGGAGGAGGAAGCCGGACCTGGGACGGGAGGCGGGCCGAAGCCGCTAGTGGAGCCCCAGGAAGCGGGGGAGGGCGGGGAAACGCGCGATTGATGCCGAGTACGAGCCAATGACGAGCGACCTCAAGCGGGCCTCCCACCAATGGGCAGTACGGCCCGCGGCGGGGGGCGGGCGCCGGGGCCGAGGGT
>NW_012267218.1:1780876-1792109 GCF_000151885.1 Dipodomys ordii | reverse complement strand
ACGCGGTCACTCGGTGACGTGCGGGGCGCGCCGGGCCCCCGCGCGGCCGAGGCCGCGGTCCGTGTGGTGTGGTGGAGGCAGGCGTTTCCCTGCCGGCGCGGCCAAGATGGTGGCCTGCTCCCCGAGAATGTCACCTGCCCCGCCACCGCAGCTCGGAAGCTTTGCCACCTCGCCGAGGAGTTCACTGGGGCCTGACCCGGGCGGGGGGAGGCATTCCGGGCAAGAACCGTGGCAAGCCTGCGAGGACATTTGTGTGTGTTTCTCCTTTCTCTTTCAGAGCTGTTGCGCAGCCATTGGTACCTGTATTGGGGAAACATAGCATACAAGCAAGAAGCTCACAGCCTCAGCGGCGAAAATTTTTTCATGTCAGAGACCGAGAACTCTTGCAGTCGTTTATGTCATCCCTTCTTCTCCAGACAGAAGATACCAAAAAGTTGCAATCAAAGATCTCTTCATCTTATTGATAAAGCCACTAATAAGCCAAAATGTCTGTCAACGTCAACCGCAGTGTGTCAGACCAGTTCTATCGCTACAAGATGCCCCGTCTGATTGCCAAGGTAATGTCCGTCTTCATCTTGGTGGCAGCTCAGTCCGGAGCGCTCTCTGCCTTAGCTTTGAAAGATTGCATTCACAGGGAAGACACAAGGAAACTAAAAATTCTTATTTCCTTTAGGTTGAGGGCAAAGGAAATGGAATCAAGACAGTTATAGTCAACATGGTTGACGTTGCAAAGGCGCTTAATCGGCCTCCAACGTGTAAGTAAAGCTTCTTTGAGAAGCCTGAACAGGTATATTACAGAAATAATCCTGACAAATCTTTGAGTTTTACTGTAAATTTTTGTCTGGATTATGAGCTTGTTAGCTTAAGGACTAAGTGTGGAGCCTTGGTTAAGCCAATTGATTGGTTGCTGCCACCGATTCACTAAACTACCAAAGCAACACATTTCATTAGCCCCATAATTTTAAAACATGATCAGTTTTGTATAAATTTGGTTGCTTAGGCAGGCAGTTAGTTAATTATAATGAGTCAAACCTTTTCTTCAAATAGATCCCACCAAATATTTTGGTTGTGAGCTGGGAGCACAGACCCAGTTTGATGTTAAGAATGACCGTTACATTGTCAATGGATCTCATGAGGCGAATAAGCTGCAAGACATGTTGGATGGATTCATTAAAAAATTTGTTCTCTGTCCAGAGTGTGAGAATCCTGAAACAGATCTGGTGAGTATTTCAGATTTTTAAGTAAAGAAACAGTATTTTTTCTGGTGGGTTCTGTTATAACAGTCTGTTGCTGTTCAAGCACAATTGACTGGCAGTATTGAGTCAGTATGGAGCAAAGTTTGTATGTGAAGCTAGTGTTTTAGTTATCTCTTCTACAAATTCATTAAGAACTTTCGTCTTGTATTATTGATGACATACTTTTTGCTTTTTTGGCAGCATGTCAATCCAAAGAAGCAAACAATAGGTAATTCTTGTAAAGCCTGTGGCTATCGAGGCATGCTTGACACACATCATAAACTCTGCACATTCATTCTCAAAAACCCACCTGGTAAGTCTTCCTAATGAACTTCTGAGGTCTTAATGTAAAGCAGCTAATGGTTGGAAACAGAAGCGAAGGACTTGTTACATTGGATTGAGATATTCACTGTAAACCATTATGACGGGAGCCCACAGTAGGAATCTACTGTTTGGTAAATGAGAATTGCCTCTTTGAGCTTCACTGGCATTGAAGCACTGCAAGCAACACTCTGTGGCAGATAATCAAAACTATCTGGCACAATTTGAGCTTGCTATAGTAAGAAAGTCTAACCTATTCCGGTGTTCTCTCCTCCATGAGACAAGCCGTTATATAGACTTAAACAATACTTTTTTTTGTTGTTGTTTTTTGGGTCCGGTTGTGGGGCCTGAACTCTGGGCCTGGGCGTTGTCCCTCAGCTCTTCAGCTCAAGGCTAGCGCTCTACCACTTGAGCCACCACAGCGCCACTTCCGGCTTTTTTCTTTTTGCCTATGTGGTGCTGAGGAATGGAACCCAGGGTCTCAGGCATGCAAGGCAAGCAAGCACTCTACCACTGAGCCACCTTCCCAGCCCTTAAACAATACTCTTAAATAAAATTGAGTTGAGATACAGCCTTGCTTTAGGTAAATAGTTTTAAGTGGTGAGGCCACCTACCTGGTGGTGACTTGAAAGCATCACCATTTAAGCTTTCTTAATCCTCAGTTATTTAAGTACTTGATGTTGCTGCATTTTTTTTGTAACCTATGAAGGACATTTCCCATCTATTTCCCTATAGAGAATAGTGACAGTGGTACAGGAAAGAAAGAAAAAGAAAAGAAAAATAGAAAGGGCAAGGACAAGGAAAATGGCTCTGTATCCAGCAGTGAGACACCACCACCTCCACCACCAAATGAAATCAGTCCTCCTCCACATGCTGTGGTGAGTACAAAGTGCAGGCTTTCGGTGGGCTCAGAAGTTGTATGAAGTATCCGGCATTTGGTTCAGGTGGGCAGACATAATAAAACCATACTTCACTGGAACATTACAACAGTATATTGGGACTACTTGCTATTGGTGGCTTGAATTAAGGTAAATCAAATGTATTTCAGTGAGAAATAGACTTACTGTCAACTTGATAGATCGTATTTGTATATTTTAATACCTGATCTAAAGGTCTTTGTTTTTGTTAGCAGGAAGAAGAGGAAGATGATGATTGGGGGGAAGATACAACTGAGGAAGCTCAAAGGCGCAGAATGGATGAAATCAGTGACCACGCAAAAGTTCTGACACTCAGTGATGATTTAGAAAGAACCATAGAAGAACGTGTCAATATCTTGTTCGATTTTGTTAAGGTGAAATAATATTTGCTTGATGTAAAAATGAACTTAGCACACCTCTTGTTTCAGCCTTTAGGTATTTTATTTACTTGGGCAGTTGTTATTTTGAGTATACATGGCCTGTTTTCACTTTTTTTTTATTGAAGACATGTTTGGGAGAGGTGGTAGTTCCAGACAATCTTTAGCAATTGTGTGTCATTTAGAAATCATAAATTAGAAGAAAAATTAGGAAGACTGGTATCTCCAATGTACTGAGATGAACGCATGTTGCACCGTTTTTTTTGTTTGTTTGTTTGTTTTTTCCCAGAAAAAGAAAGAAGAGGGCATCATTGACTCATCTGACAAAGAAATAGTCGCCGAAGCAGAAAGACTAGATGTGAAAGCCATGGGTCCTCTTGTTTTGACTGAAGTTCTTTTTAATGAGAAGATTAGAGAACAAATTAAGAAATACAGGCGCCATTTCCTAAGAGTAAGCAAGTTTGGTGTACTAACACACCAGATTATGAGTATGTGACCTTCTGAGGACTGTTTTAAATCCCCTTTTTGCATTCATTATCCTATAAATGATAAAAGCAGGCCTCCAGAGATAAGTAATGTAGGGATCTTTGCACTGACTTTTAGAACTTCTGAATGAGCCATACATACTTTACCAAAACATTCTTGGCAAATACAGTGTTAACTTTAAACCTATACAAAAGCTTGTTAATACTTTTAATTTTTTTTTCTTTTTTGCAGTTTTGTCACAACAACAAAAAGGCACAGCGATACCTTCTTCATGGTTTGGAGTGTGTGGTAGCAATGCATCAAGCTCAGCTCATCTCCAAGATTCCACATATCTTGAAGGAGATGTATGATGCAGACCTTTTAGAAGAGGAGGTCATCATCAGCTGGTCAGAAAAGGTAAGGAGTACATAGTAACTTTCAATACTAGTAATTCCTAATACTTCATGTCTTTTTTTTTTTTTTCCCTGTTCTTGGGGCTTGAACTCTGGGCCTGGGTGCTGTCTCTGGACTCAAGTTGAACGCTCTACCACTTGAGCCACAGCACCACTTCCAGTTTTTTCTATGATTAATTGGAGAAAAGTTTCACAGACTTTTGCCCTTCCTTCCAACTGCAATTCTCACCCTCCTGAGTAGCTGGGATGACAGGCGCGAGCCACTGGTCTAATACCTCATTTCTTACCAGCATTAAGTTGTAATGGGTTTATTTATTTTGTTTTTGTTTGCATGTCTTGGGGCTTTAACTCCGATCCTAACCACTGTCCCTGAGCTTTTTTGCTCACAGCTAACACCCCACCACTTGAGCCACACAGTGCCACTTTTTCTGTTTATATGGTGCCGAAGAATTGAACCTAGGGCTTCGTGCATGTTTGGCAAGCAACCTATCACTAAGCTACCTTCCCCCGGCCCTAAATTGTGAACTTTTAAGAGCTTGTTAAGGTTTTGTTAAGAATATTGAGCCATGCGCCGGTGGCTCACGTCTATAATCCTGGCTACTCAGGAGCCTGAGATCTGAGGATAATGGTTCAAAACCAGCCCAGGCCGAAAAATCTGAGACTCTTACCTCCAATAAATCACCAGAAAATTGGAAGTGGCGCTGTGGTTCAAGTGGTAGAGTGCCAGCCTTGAGCTGAAGAGCTCAGGGACAGCTCTTAGGCCCCACGACTGACCAAAAAAACTATGAACTTTTTTTCTTTTTTGGTTTCTTTTTTTAGGCCTCTAAGAAATATGTCTCAAAAGAACTTGCCAAAGAGATTCGTGTCAAAGCAGAACCATTTATAAAATGGTTGAAGGAGGCAGAGGAAGAATCTTCTGGTGGTGAAGAAGAAGATGAAGATGAAAACATTGAGGTAATAAACATTGTTTAGTATTGGCAGTAGGTGAGGTTAAAAGGTTGTGAACAGTTAGTTGTACAAAGTGACATGGGCAATTCTAAATTTAAGATTAAAAATGCATAAAGTATAGTCTCAGTTTGGGAAATTAGTGGCAGATATTTTTGCATGGAGGGGTAGGGTGAGTAATTGTTTTTTGTGCAGTGCTGGGGATTCAACTCAGGACCGATGTAAGTTAGGCAACTGTTCTACTTTTGAACTACATTCCCAACAAATTAAGTCTTCCCCCCAGGTATCAGACTATGGAGACCATAACGGGGGGAGGGGGAAGGTCGAATATACTTATATACTAAAGGTTGGGAGGGTTTTATTTTTTATTGGTAAATCTATAGCTTTTCTCATTTGTGACCATTTGAGGGGTGAGGGGTGGAGTATACTAGGATTTCAACTCAGGACCTTGTACTTCATAAATGGTATTCTACCTTTTTTTTTTTTTTTTTTGGTCAGTTGTGGGGTTTGAACTCTGGGCTTGGGCACTGTCCCTGCACTCTTCAGCTCAAGGCGAGTGCTCTACTGCTTAAGCCATAGCGCCACTTTCTAGTTTTCTAGTGGATTTATTGGACTTTCCTGCCCGGGCTGGCTTTGAACATGATCCTTAGATCTCAGCCTCCTTAGTAGCTAAGATTATAGGCATGAGCCACTGGCACCTGGCATATTCTACCGTTTTTGAGCCGTACTTCCAGCCTGGCTTTCTTTTGCTGGTTATTTTGAAGATAGAATCTGGAGGATTTTTGTGCCTTCCTGAATCTCAGCCTTCTCCTGAGTCCCTAGCATTACAGGCATGAACCACCAGGAGCCAATTCATTGAGTATACTGATTTGTTTGGGCAAAGACCTACAACTAATAAAAATACTTATTTACCAGGTGGTGTATTCCAAGACTGCCAGTGTACCAAAAGTTGAAACTGTGAAGTCTGACAACAAGGATGATGACATTGATATTGATGCCATTTAAAGGATGGATGCCACTTAGCTTAACAGTGTAATGCTGCAAAATTTCCTCCATTATCAGCCAGAAGTGCAACATGTATGTGCAAAAGCTAAATGGCTTAACATCATGCTACACTTTATACTAAAAATCTATTACTGTGAGTGGTCTGTGATTAAGCCCAATGAGACATCTAGGGAGTCCATACACACCAGTGAGCAGATGTAGTTTGCTTATTTAAATAGCATGTTTCTTTTGGAAAACTAGTGGTGGACACATTTGGATCACATTTATACAGTTATAAATAAAGATTTGATTTTGTTCATTCTTCAGATTTTGGGCTCTTAATGGCTTATCCTGAAGTAACTGGCTCCTTTTAAAAATGTTATGCTATCATTTAACCTGATAGGTCCTTGGAGCCTGGTAATTGTTATGTGCTGAGACTGTATCAAAGTCTTCAGCAGAATATAAACACAAACTTGCTTGTAATGATCTTATTCAGCCATTAAGAAATAGAGAACTTTAAGTTTTTAGTCCCTTTGAGTTGGCATCCTAAATCTTTTATATTAAGGTAATCTGATAATCAGATGGACAGTGCAACATCTTACTGAAGTAAAAACGACCTGTGTGTCCTTTTAAGAACAAGTTTTAAAGATTTGAACTTGTGATTTTTCAGTTCATGTATCCTTGCCCCAAATTGTTGTATTTGGAGTCATGTGCATTGCACGTTGGATAAGCCAGGGAAATTATTAGATAAATAAGTATTTTATGTGTATGTAGTGGTTGCTTTGTACTGAGAGAAAACTTAACTTTGAGGTGTAATTAAATAGTAAACTGATTTTATTTGGGAGAAACAGGAAAGAAGGTGCACTTAATCTTTAGCAATTTTTTTTTCCAGCTTTTACCCCTAAATTATAATTTCAAAATGTTTAGACATACTGTATATTGTGTTGTGTTCTTTTTTCCCCCTGATATTATGGTTTATTTTTTAATGCCTTTTACATTGGACATATAGCTAGCTATGCTTTTTAGGTTTTTGTTGCTATCTTGCCAAAATAAGTGTTACTGTTGTTTCAAGCTTGATTTCCCCCACCCCCTCTCTGGGGGGAAAAACTACTTAACAAAAGTTAAAATCATACTTCCAAGTCAAAGCATATATTTTGGTGTGTGACTTGGGATATTTTTTACTTCACATTGAATATGGCTGGGCACCTGAAAAGTCTGGGTGGCAGGTGGTACAAGGGCAGCAGGTCCTGGCAGGCTCTCGGACATAACCAGATGAATTCCTTACCCTAGTAGCTGATGTTAACTCACTTGATAAGGGTTCTAACTATACCGTCTTTAAGGTTAAATTTCCCTCAAAAAGCGCATTCTAAGACTTTTGAAGGGTCCATGTGGTTAATTTTGTGTGAAGCACTGGCTTATACCTTTTACTTTACTCCTTTGTCTCCCATCTCATAGATTGAGACTTTTAATAGCAAATGTATGTAAAAAATTTTCACATTGAAATTATACAAACATTTGATAAAAATAAAACCTTGTTAGCTTGATAATTAACAGGAATTGAAACCTAGCAATCTTACTGGATTATCTTCATTTGCCTTGTGATAGAGTCTGGAGAACTTGGAGCAGGAACCATATATATGCACCCAGAAGGGAATATGTTAACGCACAGCAAAGAAGGTTTTGCAAGCTCACATACCTCCTAGGTTTGAAATACTTTGCAGCAGGGCCTATTTGCTATGCTATTGAGATTGTGTACCAGCATACCTGGTGGCAAGCTATTGAGAGTCTTTTGGTTGAAATTTTCAGAGCTTCTCTAAGGAAAGGGTTTGGGCTTCAACTAGTGGTAAGTCTGGTGCCAAATTTCAGTGGAATTCAAATTCACACAATCTGGATTTTATTTAGAGGTTCTCCTAATAGAGTAATCCTTCACTTTGCTCTATTGTCTTAAAATTTGTTTCAAACAGCTACATTACTTGATTAAAACAATTAAAAATGATATTTTTGTCTCTGCTTTAATATTGAAGTCAACTTTCCATTTTATAATCAAAGTTGTTTTGTGCCTGCTGCTTGGAACTTGGATGTCCTGCAGCGACATTTGTCTGTCTGCCTTTGCCATTGCTCATCTCATTGGCTCCTGGCTTTCCTTAGGTTTGGTGTCTTTTATGAACACAAGGTCTTTTTCTTAAAATCTCAAGTGCTTACTAGGGAATTCAGACTTCATACATAGAGAGCTTTATACCCATGGAGTATAGTAGAGGTCTATGAGCAGGAATGACTGCTTTAACATTCGGTACTGGTTGGGTTTTCTAGAAGGGGTTGGGAGGGCTAGTCCTTGCACTAGGGAGGAAGGTAAGAAATACCTTGGCGTTTCTATTCACTCGTACCCGTGGCCCTGGGATGTGGGTACATGTCCGAAGGTCAATCACCTACATCCAATCAAAATGGTTAAGGGCTGGGAAGGTGGGTCAGTGGTAGCGCACTTGCCTTGCATACATGAGGCCCTGGGTTTGATTCCTCAGCACCATATAAGAAAAAAGCCGGAAGTGGCACTGTGGCTCAAGTGGTAGAGTGCTAGCCTTGAGCTGAAGAGCTGAGGGACAGTGCCCAGGCCTACGAGTTCAAGTCCCACGACCAGACCCCCCCCCCAAAAAAAAAAAAGTTATAAGAGCTCTGGGCTGGGAAGGTGACTCAATGGCAGAGTGCTTGCCTTGCATGCATGAGGCCCTAGGTTCAATTCCTCAGCACCATATAAGCAGAAAAAGCCAGAAGTGGTGCTGTGGCTCAAGTGGTAGAGTGCTAGCCTTGAGCAAAAGGAGCTTAGGGACAGTGCCCAGGCCCAGAGTTCAAGCCCCACAACCAAAAAAAAAGCAACCTAGGGCTTGAACTTGGGGCCTGAGACACTGCCCCTGAGCTTTTCTTTTTGCACAAGGCTAATAACATTGCTTGAGCCACAGCACCACTTCCATCCTTTCCTGTGTATGTGGTACTGAGGAATCAAACTCAGCTTCATGCAATGTTAGGCAAGCACTCTACCACTAAGCCATATTCCTAGCCTGTCCTTGAGCTCTTGCACAAAGCTAGCACTCTACTACTTGGGCCAAGTTCCACTTCCAGGTTTTTTGGTAGTTTAGTGAAGGTAAGTCTCACAGACTTCCTGTTCAAGCTGGCTTCAAGCTGTGATCCTCAGGTCAGCCCTCCTGAGTAGCTAGGATTGCAGGCATGAGGCCACCAGTGTGGAATGATACATCAGCTTTTAACTGTTTCGAGTAACAGTTGTCTCTAGTACTGGGACTTGAAGGAAGGGCTTGGACTCTCATGGACTTTTCTAGGCTAGCCTGGCTTGAAACAACCTCAGAACTCAGCCTCCTGAATAGCTAAAATAGCAGGAGTGAGCCACCTCTTCCTTTTTTGTCAGTCCTGGGGCTTGGGCACTGTCCTGGCGCTCTTCAGCTCAAGGCAAGCGCTCTACTGCTTGAGCCACAGTGCCACTTCGGTTTTCTAGTGGTTTATTGGAGATAAGAGTCTCACAGACTTTCCTGCTTGGGCTGGCTTTGAACTGTGATTCTCAGATCTCAGCCTTCTGAGTAGGATTACAGGCGTGAGCCACCAGTGCCTGGCTTCTTGGCATTTTTAATGACACTCTAGGTGACATGGGTAAGTGACTATAAGTTCTACTCATAGGTGGGAGATGGGCATTTATATATCTACCTGCAATGGGAGCAGAGGTCATTTTAGAGTCAAATCTCGATGCATTATGACCAAGAAATAACAGGTGTGCTCTGGGGTATAGGGAATGGCTGCATAGAGGAGTAGTTTATTCTTAGGACATGGGCAACTAACCCCAAGGTAAGGTAGGGATTAGATTAGCTCAGTGCCTGCCTTTTGGTTATTCTACAGAACAGAACCTTAAAAGCTGGATTCTGTCTGCCAAGGGTTTTCCTGAAGATAATGTTTTTTTTTTGGGGGGGGTGTCCGGTTGTGGGGCCTGAACTCTGGGCCTGGGCGCTGTCCCTCAGCTCTTCAGCTCAAGGCGAGCGCTCTACCGCTTGAGCCACAGCACCACTTCTGGCTTTTTTCTTTTTGCTTATGTGGTGCTGAGGAGTTGAACCTAGGGCCTCATGCACTCTACCACTGAGCCACCTTCCCAGCCCCAGATAATTATTTTCTAACTGGGGGAGATGTTAACCTACTTGAAGCTCTTAAGAAATCCTACTGAGAAACATGCATTCTTTAGAGGAGGTGCCTGGCTGAGGAAGTAGTGGAAACTTGGGAACTTACGTGCTGAGACCTCTAGATGGAGCAGGTACCCCAGTAACCAGGCAAAGGCAGTAGGCAACCAAAAGGAAAGCCACTCTTGGCTGTGAACTTGCAAGCTATCATCTCTGCTTCAAGTAGCTCTGATGTCCCAAAAGTGGTTGCCATCAGCAGCACAATCTGCAGTGATAGACCAAGCCATGTCCTCTTGGGTTCCCTTATAACAGCTGCAAATATCCACCTCCAATCTTCTCTCCTCCCCCCCCTCCTCCCCTTAATACTGATGACAGTATTGGGCTGGGAATGTGGCTTAGTGGTAAGAGTGCTTGCCTAGCGGGCATGAAACCTTGGGTTCAATTCCTTATGCCACAAAGGACTTGGTGGAGGGTGTGGTTCCAAGTGGTAGAGTCTCTGCCTAGCAAACCTAGGCCATCAGTTCAAACTCCAGTGCTGCAATGATAGAACGTTATGGAAGTAGGGATGTGGCTCAGGTGGGTGGTGCCAGTGCCAATCTTCAATGAAAAAGCCAAGTAAGAGCATGAGGCACTGAGTTCCTAGCACTCAAAAAAATTGAACAAACCTCTTTAATGCATGGTTTATACAATTAATACAGTAGGATCCTCATGTGCTTTTTTATGTTTTTGTGCACTTGGGTGTTTTGGGCTTTGGGGGGATTTTTTTTAAAGCATATCATAATATACTAATCAAGGATCACTAATATTAATAATACAGTTATTAAGTCCTTAGAGCTCTGAGGGAACCACATGAAGTACTTGCTATACGTAAATTTCTATACATTCATGCACCTCTTAGGTGGGAAAATTGAGCTTTTATTCAAAGCAACCTGAGGAACATTCAGGGAAACTATAATTTTATAATCAAGTAGGGAGTACAGATGCATGTCCATTTGGCAAGTTCTCAGTTCTGCTGATTGCCAACACACAGCTTCTGCTTCATATTGGAACTATGGGGTTTTGAAGATCTGTGATGTGTTTGTCATCCAAACAATACTTGGGGTCAACTTAATTGACGGATGTGCTTGATTTTTGTGTGTAGGGGAACCAGGGCTTGAACCTCAAAGCTAGGCTCTTGCATGAGCTTTTTTTCCTCATGGCTGGTGATCTCTCAACAAAAAATCAAAAGGGCCGGGCGCCGGTGGCTCACGCCTGTAATCCTAGCTACTCAGGAGGCTGAGATCTGAGGATCGCGGTTCAAAGCCAGCCCGGGCAGGAAAGACCGTGAGACTCCTATCTCCAATAAACCACCAGAAAACCGGAAGTGGCGCTGTAGCTCAAGTGGTAGAGCGCTCGCCTTGAGCTGAA
>NW_012267218.1:1776877-1779036 GCF_000151885.1 Dipodomys ordii | reverse complement strand
CTCTACCACTTGAGCCACAGCACCACTTCTGGCTTTTTCTGCTTATGTGGTGCTAAGGAATTGAACCCAGGGCCTTATGCATGCAAGGCAAGCGCTCTACCACTGAGCCACCTTCCAGCCCTGAGGTTTGGTTTTTTGTGTGCGTTTTTTCTGGTGACTAACATCTAATTACAGTCATGTGTTGCTTAATGATGGGCCACCTCGGAGAGATTAGATGATTTTGCTAAGCAATTTCCTTATTGTGCAAACATCAGGGTGTACTCACACAAATTTAGGGGGGATATAGCTACCCTACTACACACCTAGATCAGGCGGCACATGCACATTGCACTATTGTTCATAGGGCTATAGTGAACAGAGCACCCAAGATTAAGTCTTATCTAGCACAAAAGCAAAGGCTGCAATGGAGAGATCTGGCAAACAGATGTTGGTGCTCTCTGTAAGATGGCATACTGTTTTATGGTAAATTATTTTTATAAGCAACAGGAGTACACTGTAAAATAACAATTACGGTAAATACATAACATGGCTATTATAATTGCCACGATGATGCACTACATAATTGTATATGCTACACATTTATACAATTGGCAGTGTGGTAGGTGGTTGTACACCAGTGTCACCACAAACACCAGGAAAACATTTCCCAATGATGTCATAATAGTTACCTTGTCACCAGGTAATAGGAATGTTTCAGCCGCATCTAAGTGTTATGGGACCACCACTGGACATCATTATGTATGACTATACTAAGTGATAGGTGTGCTTTGCTGTGTGTTCCTACCATTCTGCTATCATTTAATGGTGTCTTAGGACACATAAGGAAGTGACTCAGCACTACATATTTTGTCTCAATATGCATGTTATTTTCAGCTCCTCTATTTGTTTCATAAGCATCCAAATTATAATTTTGTTATCTTCCTGACTACCTGGATCATCTTTTGTTTTTTGTCAGTCATGGAACTTGACCTGAGCTTGCTCTTGGTTCAAAATTAGTGCTCTACCTCTTGAGCCACAGCTCCATGTCTGGTTTTCGAGTGTAAATTGGAGATAAGAGCCTCATGGGGACTTTGTTGCCCTGGCTGGCTATAGCCGAAATTCAGTCCTCAGCTCTCAGCCTCCTGAGCAGCTAGGATTATAGGCGACAGGCACCAGTGCCTGGCATGAACACCTCGGTGAGTGCCAATACTTATCTCTCTCACCGTGGCTTCTCAACTCCACCTTGCTTAGGTGTCATTGGTGACTTTCTAAATTCTGTATGAGAAGTTGCTTTTGAGTGTCCTCATCCTTCATTGTTCACCTCTCAAAAGGAAAAAAAAAAGGGAGATTAACTCTATCTCTTTAAATGTCTTACATAGCCATTGCTGCTAGGATGCCCGTCTTATGTAACAGCCATGGTCAGAATACACATGCCCAATATTTGGAGGACAAGGTTGTATGTCCATCTTTGCTCCTGCTAGCTACTCCAGGCTTGCTCCAGGATGACAGGCTGGAAAGAGAGACACTGGAATTAGCCAGGATTTACCAATCAAGCTGCTATGGATTGAAGGTCCCCTTTGAAACTTGTGCTGAAATTTAGTTACCATTTTAACAGTAATAAGATAAAAAAAAAAAAGGCCTTTAAAGAGAGTCTGAGAGATAAATGAGGGTGACAGAGGTAGAGGATAATTCCATTATCACAGAAATATATTTGTTACCATCAATATGGGTTTATTATAAAAAGGGAGTTCTGTCTTTTTATACTCTGTCACTCTTTCTGCTGACACAGAATGAGGGGCAAAAAGGCCCCTCATGGAATTCTCAGCTTCCAGAACTTTAAGCTGGTAAATTTCTGTTGATTATAAATTACCTAGTCCCTAGTAGCACAAACTGAACTGAGGCACAAATCCCTGGCCTGGGAGCTCTAAGTCTACCAGTAGATTATAGATCTCCATCTCCAAAGCTGTCATATCAGACAGATTTTGCCAGACTGCCGTTTCATTGAGGAGATGGGTTCTTCATCATCGTCCATGATCTCACTACTACATAACCAAATGATTATAATGAAAAGCTAATGCTAGGCACCAGTGGTTCACACCTATAATCCTAGCTACTCAGGAGGCTGAGATCTGAGGATCTCAGTTCAAAGCCAGCCCAGGCAACAAAGTCTGTGAGACTCT
>NW_012267218.1:1768175-1775637 GCF_000151885.1 Dipodomys ordii | reverse complement strand
TTTTTTCTTTTTGCTTATGTGGTGCTGAGGAATCGAACCCAGGGCCTCAGGCATGCAAGGCAAGCGCTCTACCACTGAGCCACCTTCCCAGCCCTCGTGAGACTCTTATGTCTAGTAAACTACTTAGAAAGATCCGGAAATGGAGCTGTGACGCAAATGGTAGAGTGCTAGCGTTGAGCACAGAGAGGCTCAGGGACAGAGCTCAGGCCCTGAGTTCATGCCTCAGGACTGGCCAAAAAACAAAAAGCTAATAAAGACTCAATTTGACCTCTCAAAATGTGGCTTCTCCGTATCTTGCGATTAAATTCCTATATAACATTATAGCCATTCTTGTTCACTCTCCCCACTCTTAATATTCTACTAGAATTCCTAGCCAGAGAAGGCAGAAGAAAAGGGATTCAAATAGGGAAGAAAGAAGTCAAATTAAACATGTTTGTGGTAAAATGAAAGAAATAAGGAAACACTCTGATACAGAAACACTGGACATGGACTGGGAAGGTGGCTTAGTGGTAGAATGCTTGCCTCACATGCATGACGCTCGGGGTTTGATTCCTCAGAACCACATAAACAAAGTGGTGCTGTGGCCCAAATGGTAGAACACTAGCCTTGAGCAAAAGCAGCTCAGGGATAGTGTCCAGGCCTTGAGTTCAAGCCCTAGGACCAGCAAAAAGGAAAAAAAAACCCACTGGACACATAAATTGACTTGTTAAATTATAACCTGCTTGTGAAACTTTGACATTTACACATTTACACATGTGTGTGTCCTGGCTGGGGCTATAACTCAGGGCCTGGGCACCTTCCTTGAGCTTTTTGTTGTTGTTGGTCGTGGGGCTTGAACTCTGGGCTTCAGCGCTATCCCTGTGCTCTTCAGCTCAAGGCGAGCGTTCTACCGCTTGAGCCACAGTGCCACTCCAGTTTTCTAGTGGTTTATTGGAGATAAGAGTCTCACGGACTTTCCTGCCTGGGATGGCTTTGCACCGCTATCCTCAGATCTCAACCTTCTGAGTAGCTAGGATTACAGGCGTAAGCAGGTGGCTCCTTGCTACTTCCTTGAGCTTTTTTACTCAAGCCTAGTGTTCTACCACTTGACCACAGCTCCACTTTGGGGTTTTGGCTGGTTAATTGTAAAGAGTTTCAGGGCTTTTCTGTCCAGGCTGGCTTCAAACAGTGATCCTCAGATCTCAGCCTCTAGAGTAGCTAGAATTTCAGATGTGAGCCAGCTTGAATTGTTTTGAAATCAGGAAGTATGAGTCATCCAAGTCTGTTTGTTTTCATTTTAAGGTTCTTAGGCTATTTTGAGTCCTTGCCACATGAATATTGGGGTTACTGGAAGCTTGCTGAAGATCATTCTAGGCAAGCACTCTGTCACTGACGTTTTCTCCAGCCTCGATCATCTGTCACTTTTTTAGCCTATGAGATTTAACCCCACTTTGCCTATTTCCACAAAGAAGTCACCTGAGGTATTGATGAGAATTGCATTAAGTCAGATCAGTTTAAAGAGTGTTGTCTTTTTTCTTTATTATTTATTTATTTGCACGAGTTCTGGGGCTTGAACTCAGGAACTGGGCACTGTCCTTTTTTTTTGTTTTTTCTTCTGAAGGCTAGCAATCTGCCACTTGAGCCACAGCACTACTTCTGGCTTTTTCTGTTTATGTGGTACTAAGGAATCAAACCCAGGGCTTCATGAATGTTAAGCGGGTATTCTACCACTAAGCCAATTCCCAGCCCAATATTGTCATCAGTATTAAGTCTTTCAACCCATGAGCATTGAATATCTGTTTAGGTCTTCTTAAATTTCTTTTTTTTTTTTTAACAAGTCATGGGGCTTGAACTCAGGGCATGGGGCACTGTCTCTGAGCTTTTCTGCTCAAGACCACTTTGAGCCACAGTTCCACTTCTGGTTTTCTGGTGGTTAACCAGAGAGAAGAACTTTCCTGCCCCAGTTGGCTTCAAACTGCAATCCTCAGATCTCAGCCTCCTAAATAGCTACAATTATAGGACTGAGACACCTGGTATCTGGCCTTCTTAAATTTCTTTCAACAATATTTTGTATTTTTACAATGTAAGTTTGAACTTTTTTTTTTTTTTGAACTCTGGGCCTGGGTGCTGTCCCTCAGCTCTTCAGCTCAAGGCGAGCGCTCTACCACTTGAGCTACAGCGCCACTTCCAGTTTTCTGGTGGTTTATTGGAGATAGGAGTCTCAGTCTCTCCTGCCCGGGCTGGCTTTGAACCGCGATCTTCAGATCTCAGCCTCCTGAGTAGCTAGGATTACAGGCGTGAGCCACCAGCGCCCGCTATAATTTTTTTTTTTTGCCAGTCCTGGGGCTTGAACTCAGGGCCTGGGCACTGTCTGAGTTTCTTTTTTTTTTTTTGGTCCAGTTGGGGGCCTGAACTCTGGGCCTGGGCGCTGTCCCTCAGCTCTTCAGCTCAAGGCTAGCGCTCTACCACTTGAGCCACAGCGCCACTTCCGGCTTTTTTCTTTTTGCTTATGTGGTGCTGAGGAATCGAACCCAGGGCCTCAGGCATGCAAGGCAAGCGCTCTACCACTGAGCCACCTTCCCAGCCCCACTGTCCGAGTTTCTTTTGCTCAAGGCTAGCACTCTACCACTTGAGCCACAGTGTCACTTCCGGCCATTTCTGTTTGTGTAGTAGTGAGGAATTGAACCCAGGGCTTCATACAGGCTAGGCAAGCACTCTACCCCTAAGACACAGTCCCAGCCCCCATAATTGATTTTTGTATATTGGTCTTGTATCCTGCAACCTTGCTAAACTTGTTAAATCTAATAGTTTCTATATTTATAAAATATATTTATGTCTCTATATAAATATATACCAGTTTTTATATTTTACTATTTTCTTTTTCTTTCTTTTTTGCTGGTCCTGGGACTTCTTGAACTCAGAGCCTGGACACTGTTCCTGAGCCTCTTTGTGTTTAAGGCTAGTGCTCTACCACTTGAGCCACAGTGCTACTTCTGGCTTTTTCTAAGTAGTTTATTGGAGATAAGAGTTTCACAGACCTTACTGCACAGGCTGGCCTCGAACTGCGCTCCTCAGATCTCATCTTCCTGAGTAGCTAGAATTACAGATGTGAGCCCCTGATTTCTAGCTCTTTACTATTTTCTATATACATCATCATTATATCTGTAGATAGGAATTTCCTTTCTGATTTAATGACTTTTATGACTTCTTTTTTTCCAGGATCATGATTTGAACTAAGACCTTCACACTCATTTGGCCTGCTTGTTCAGCTAGGACTCTTAACACTTGAGCCCTACCTCCACTCCAGCTTTTTGCTGGTTATTTTGGAGATGGAGTCTTTACTTTCTTGCTAGGCTCCTTCAAACCATGATTGTGTCTCAGTTCCCTGATAGGGAGGATTACAGGCATGAGCCACCAGTACCAGGCAATTTTTGCTTTTCTCTCTCCTCTCTTTATTTTCCTTCCTTCATATTTCCTTCCTTCCTTTCTTTTTGTTCCAATATTGACACCTGAGCTCGGGGTCTGGAGCTGGTCCTGGGGCTTAAACGCAGGGCCTAAGCACTCTCCCTGAGCTTTTTTTTTCCCTCAAGGCTAGCATCCTGCATCTTTCATGGTATACTGGAGACAGAGAGTCTCACAGGCTTTTCTGCCCGGCTAGCTTGGAACCATGACCCTGAGGTCTCTGGCTCCTTGAGTAGCTGGGATTGCAGGTGTGAGACACTGGCACCTGGCCCAAATAGATTTTTCTTGTTTGGGAGGTTTTTGAGAGTTTTGTTATTTGCCTTACATCTAGACTAGAGTTCGAGAGAATCTCTTTTGGCTTAGCTACAAATGCCAGTCTCTGCTTACTAATATTCAAATACAGCGATTATATTCATCTGCTCCTGGGCATATTACACACTCCGAGTCATCCACTCTCCTTCCCTCTTTGTGAAAGGAAGCTTTCAGTCCAGCCACTCCACAGGCAAGGAGTGTAGGTGGGACTCAGGGCTGACTCAGGGGCCAGCCCTGGACAGCTCACGTCTCAGGCTGAACCACAGGAGAGGCACATCACTACTTCAGAACCAGAATCTTGTTCTAACAAACTTCCCTGGCTCCATGCTGTCTTTGCCCAGATCCTGAGTCTGACTGTGTCAAGTCAGGGAATTATCAAGTACAAGGTTAGATTACTGAGGGTTGGCCTTCCCTTCCTCCCTCCTTCCCTCTTTCATCTTTACATTCCATTTTCGGTAGTTCGAGACATGTTCTCTTTATGTAGCTCAGGCTGCCCTGGAATTTACTATGTAAACTAGGCTGGCCTTGTGCTCATGATCCTCCTGCCCCACCATCCTGAGGGCTAGGGATTACAGGCCACCACACCCAGCTGAGATTTTGCTCCTTCAGTTGTCCTTTTCCTTGACCTGCAATCATGCTGGACAGCAAGTCATTAACCAAATGCAGTGGTGGCAGAGATTAGGAAATTTGATGAGCAGCCAGGACCACTGAGCAGCGGGAGGGAAGGGAGGGAAACTGAAGTTCTGTGAGGGCATGAAGGCTGGCTGCTGTGCTCTTGTGGTAGTGTGAGAAAGCCAAACAAGAGTGCCAGGGCCCAGTGCTTGAACACAGAACTTACACAACATAATAAACTACAAAAATAGCCAAGACATTTTCCCCATGCTGTCACTTGAGGCTGATGACTTACTTAGCCCCATTCAACTTGACTGCTGGAGGCTTAACAATGGCTCATGAAGGTATCAGGTGCTGATGTCTGAAACTTGAGTGTGCTGCCTGGCCAAAGACTTGCAGGTGTGTGTGGCGACTCTGCTGAGGTGGGGAGATGCAAACCTGAAGAACACACAGGTGTCCTTAAAGAGGAGGAGAGGCCAGGTGAGGGCCATGCACGCCTGCAATCCTAGCCACTCAGGAGGCTTAGGTCTGAGGACCCCTGTCTCAAGGCCAGCTTAGGCAGGAAAGTGAGACTTATCTTCAGTTAACCACCAGAAGGCTGGAAGGAGAACTGTAGCTCAAACAGTAGAATACCAGCCTTGATGAAAAAAGCTGAAGGACAGTGCCCAGGGCCTAAGTTCAGGTCCTTGTATGGAGAAAAGGGGAAGAGAATGGGGGTGGGGGGAGCTATGGCAGTATATCCAGAGGCGAAATTAAGCATCCACTGGTAGAGTGCTGGCAACCACGGATGGAACCCTGGAAGAGGATGACTTTTTGCCCCGAAGCCCTGGGAGGAGTGCAACTTGTGGACACTTTTACTTCAGACTTGCAGTCTCCAGAACTGAGTATACATTCCTGTTGCCATCCCCTTGCCCAGGCCTGCACATCTGCCTTCAGGGGAGGCTGCAGTCCTAGCCGCTGGGCTGCTAAGATGCCCACTTCCACAACACCGAGGCCATGTCTCTGCCCCCAACTGCAACATTGCAGGGTAGCCTCAGACAGTTCTTTCAAGCTTCCCCACCATTGAGACCAAACCTGGAGATGCATGTGCCCTCCCCATACCTTCATCCAGACAAGTCTGGGCCTCTATTTCCTCCTTTTACAGGGGCCAGCCTGGTGCCTGAGGCTCAGTCCTCTGGTGTTTTGCCTTCGATCAATTATCCATCCATTCTTTTTTTGTCAAGTCATGGGGCTTGAACTCAGGGCATGGGTGCTGTCTCTGAGCTTTTTCTTTTTTTCCAGGGCTGAGAACCGAACCCAGGGCCTTGCGTGCGCAGGCCGCTGGGCTAAACCCCCAGCCCCTCCCTGAGCTTTTTCACTCAAAGCTAGCATTCTACCACTTCAAGCCACAGTGCCACTTCCCATTTGGTTAACTGAAGTCTCATGAACTTTCCTGTCTAGGCAGGCTTTGAACCATGATCCTCAGATCTCAGCCTTCTGAGTTGGTAGGATTACAAGCATGAGCCACTGTCACCGGGCCTGACCATTCTTTTTTTGGTCGTGGAGCTTGAACTCTGGGCCTGGACGCAGTCCCTCAGCTCTTCAGCTCAAGGTGAGTGCTCTACCGCTTGAGCCACAGCGCCACTTCTGGTTTTCTAGTGGTTTATTGGAGATCAGAGTCTCAGAGACTTTTCTGCCCGGGCTGGCTTTGAACCACGATCCTCAGATCTCAGCCTCCTGAGTAGCTAGGATTATAGGCGTGAGCCACCAGCGCCCGGCCAAGTCCTACTGGTGCCCAGCACAGAGGTACTGGGTGAGCGATCTCACCAATATGCAGTGTGCTTGTTGCTTAGACATCTCCTGAATCCCCAGACAGACTCGGGGTAGTCTTTCACCCTGTGTACTGAAGGTGGGGTTGCAGCAGGTTTGATACCTGTACTTACCCAGCAAGCCTCTTCTTAGAGCACTATTAGTTTACTGGTGGCTTGAACTCAGAGAGTTTATTTGGTGCTCTACCACTTGAGTCACACCTCCAGTTCCTCTTTCTTGCAGGTCTCCATACACATATCTTGCCACCTGTTTCTACCTTTTTATAGCAATGTTACTTAATGTAGGTGCAAGGAAAATGTCAGTGTTACTTCAATTTTAACCTTGGTGAAAACCACAGCATCCTGGGGTGAGTACTGTGATCTTCACTTTGGCATTCACAGACTCACTGTGAGCAAAAGCCCAAGAGGACCCTCTCCCCTAGTGTGGAATGCTGAGTTCTCCATGAACTCCTTCTTGTGGCTTCCATGCATCAGGATCAAGTGTAGGCCTGGTGCTTCACCAAGCCCAAGCCTACCTGGCTCCTCCCTCCCTCCAACTCACTTCTCCATTCCCATGCTCTTGACATTACCCTGACCCAGCTCCTTTTGCCTGGACAGCACTCTTTCCACTTGGGCTGCCCTTGCTTTTCATTCTCACTGAATGGCTTTACAGAGCATCAACATGTTGCCCTCTAGGAAGCTTTTCCTGACCTTTCCACCAAGTTGGGCCAAAGGCCTTTCTGCTTGGTCTCCAACAACATTATGCTCACCCCCACTTATCACCTACATTTCAGTATGGAGCACACATGGACCTCATAGGAATTCCAAAGAGGAAGAAGGAGATTGACACCTTCTGAGAGGGGAGAAGGGAGCTCTGATGATGTCTTAGTCCTCTGATGTTCCTCTATTGGGATAATCTGGTTCTTTAAGGTGTGAATGATTCTTACTTGTGAAGATGTTTCACTGAGCAAGAAGTGTCCCAGACCTAGGAAGATGCTGGAGGAAGAAATTAAAATAAGGGAAAAGCAAACAAGATACACACACCCCACTACAAGACATGAAAGACTACAAGGTTATGAAAGCTTTAGGAATGGGGTTCAAGACCAAACTGGGTGCTTTGGGCAAACTACTCACCCCTTCAAATGGTCACCCAGCGGCTTGGGTAACCAAAAGGCTCCAAGGTATGCTCAGTAACCGTTCACGTTACCCTCGCCCATGTAGGCCTCCCTCTTGTTTTTTTTTTTTTTTTTTTTGCCAGTTTGCCCCTACTTTTGTTCTTTATTTCCCCCTTTCTTTTTTTTGGGTCCGGT
>NW_012267218.1:1764414-1766621 GCF_000151885.1 Dipodomys ordii | reverse complement strand
TGGGCCCGAGGGGCGCGCTCACACCCGGCCCTGCCTGCTCGCGCCCCGGTCTCGGAGGTGGCGTGTGTGGAGCGAAGCCGTTCTCAGGGGCTCGCCTCGGTCCTCGCGGGTCTGGTGGGAAGGCGTTGGCTAAGCGTTCTGAGGGGCAGATGCGCAGCAAACGCTCTGCCCTCGTCGTCCACCCTCGGGACGCCCCCTCGGGGGGCTTCGCTCCCCTCTTCCCACCTCCATGTCCCGCTGACAGCCTATGAACTCCACGGAAGGAGGCCTGGATGTCGGTCATGTGGACTTTCAAACTAGGGACAGCGCGGTTAGGGAGCGACAGCTTGTAGTAGAAATTCCGTTGTTGAAATGTTAGACTCGGTCAAAGAGTTTTCTGATCTCTTTTCTCCAGTTCAGGCATTCAGTTATTGTCTGTGTAAAACAGCTAGCAAATAACTTGTAAAAAACAACTTCACGCCGGGCGCCGGTGGCTCACGCCTGTCATCCCAGCTACTCAGGAGGCTGAGATCTGAGGATCCGCGGTTCAAAGCCAGCCCAGGCAGGAAAGTCTGTGAGACTCTTACTTCCAATAAACCACTAGAAAACCGGAAGTGGCGCTGTGGCTCAAGCGGTAGAGCACTAGCCTTGAGCTGAAGAGGCCAGGGACAGCGCTCAGGCCCAGAGTTCAGGCCCAGAGTTCAAGCTCCACGACCGACAAAAAAAAAAAAAAAAGAAAGAAACAAACTGTTGGCATTCCATAAGGATTATGAGGTAATTGCTGGCAAGAAAATGCCATCTTATAGGAAAAGCTTCCTTGCTCCGAATGTTTTCATGCTTTCAATAGCATCCTGAGACACTGGTGGCTGGATAGCTATTAGCTGTCTATATAAATCTTAGTCTAAAGTACCCTGTTAGTATGCCATTGTGCGGTGCTGTGTGTATGCCTATGTATATATGATTGAGATGGGTTAGAAAATTACGGTACTAAAAGTTTTAACTAGATGAATGTGAACTCTTCCCACTTCCTTCCCTCTCTCCATCCCTTCTTCCCTTTCTTCCTTTCTCACCTATTCCTCCATCTCTTCCTAACCATCCATCCATCCCTCTTTCCTTCTCTCTTTTCCCTTCATTTTTTTTTTTCTTTCAAGATGAATCTCAGTATTGCCCAGCCTAACTCTTGGGCTTAAGTGTTCTCCTACCTCAGTTTACCCAGTAGCCAAGATAGACATATGCTATCCAATCGTGGTGTCTTGTGACCTTTTTCTTACTAAGGTCCTTTTGAAGAAATCTGTCCCTGACATTTTTTTTTGACCACTATGAAGAATGAAACAATGGGGTGGGGGAGAAGGAGCAGTTCAGGATTGATTGGTTTTGGTTGTTGATCTTTTCTCAGAGAATCCAAAACCTTACATTGTCCAGTGTGTAGCCTAGTGCTGGTGGCTCATGCCTGTAATCCTAGCTACTCAGGAGGCTGAGATCTGAGAATTGCAGTGCAAAGCCATCCTGGCTTTGATAAGAGTCCATGGGACTCTTCAATTAACCACTGAAAAAGCCAGAAGTGAAGCTGTGCTTCAAGTGGTAGAGCACTAGCTTTAAACACAAAGCCCTAGGACTGGCACACACACACAAATTTTTTTTTTTCAACCAGTATGGGAGTTCTATACTTACTAAAATGGAATGAGAAATAATCACAACAAATTTGTGACAATGAACATTTTCAGTTGGATCTTTTTTTGCATATATTCCCTTGATGGGTTTTTAGAGAAGATACCAGGAGTTTAGGTGGCAGTTGTGATTATTACAAACTGACTTGTCATATTCACCTGTTCTTTGGTTAGTTTATTGATTGTTTCTCAGTTTTTTGTGTATGTTAGAGTTACTACCTTTGTTCTTTAAAAATCTAGGGCCGGGTGCTGGTGGCTCATGCCTGTAATTCTTGCTACTCAGAAGTCTGAGATTTGGGGATTGTAGTTCAAAGCCAGCCCTGGCAGGAAAGTCCCTGAGACATAATTTATCTTCAACAAAAACCACCAGAAAACCGGAAGTGGCTCTGTGGCTCAAGTGGTAGAGTGCAAGCCTTGAGATGAAGAGCTGAGGGACAGCGCCAGGGCCCAGAGTTCAAGCCCCATGACACTCCTACCCCCGCAAATAAAAGGGGGGGGGCTGTGAAGGTGGCTCAGCGGTAGAGTGCTTGCCTTGGATGAATGAGGCCCTGGGTTCGATTC
>NW_012267218.1:1752525-1763354 GCF_000151885.1 Dipodomys ordii | reverse complement strand
GAAAAAAAGAAAGTTGCCTCAAAATACTCAATGCTGGGATTACAGGCATGCACCACCATACCTAGCTGTAGCTGACTTGAATTTAGCATACTACTTTTGAGATTTGTGTTTTCATATGTATTAGTACTTTATTCCTTTTTATTGCTAAGTAGTATGTTATTGGATGTACTGCAGGTTTGTTTGTGGTCTTTCTTTCTTTTCCATCATTGGGCTTGAACTTAGGGCCTGAGCACTGTCCCTGAGCTCTTTTTGTTCAAGGTTCCAAGCTAGCGCTCTACAACTTTAAGCCACAGTGCCACTTCCTGTTATGTGGTGGTTAATAGGAGATAGAGTTTCATGGAATTTCCTGCCTGGGCTGGCTTTGAACTGTGATCTCAGACTCCTGAGTATGTGTGAGCCACCAGCATCGGCTCACATTTTCTGTTTCTGCTTTTAGTCCATTCACCAATTGATGGACGTTGTGGCTATTATGACTACAATAGATTTTTTTTCTGTTTTATAAAAGGAGATTATACTTTTCTGGGGGGGGGGTCCAGTCATGGGGCCTGAACTCTGGGCCTGGGCACTGTCCCTTAGCTCTTCAGCTCAAGACTAATGCTCTACCACTTGAGCCACAGCACCACTTCCGGCTTTTTTCTTTTTGCTTATGTGGTGCTGAGGAATCGAACCCAGGGCCTCGTGCATGCAAGGCAAGTGCTCTACCACTGAGTCACCTTCTCAGCCCGGAGATTATACTTTTCTTATTATGGGAATGTTACTTAATTATTTTGGGTGGTTGTGGGGCTTGAACTCAGGGCCAGGGCTCTGACCCTGATCTCTTTTGCTCAAGGCCAGTGCTCTACCACTTTGAGCCACTGTCTACTTCTGGGTTTTGACTGGTTAAGTGGAGATAAGAGTCTCACTGACTTTTCTGCCCTAGCTGGCATCAAAATGCAATCCTCAGTTCTCCCTCCTGAGTAGCTAGGATTACAGGTGAGAGCCACCGGCACAGGCTTAATTTTTTTTTATTACATAAAAAAAATTTCTATTATAGCCAGGTGCCGGTGGCTCACACCTGTAATCCTAGCTACTGAGGAGGTTGAGATCTGAGGATCATGGTTCAAAGCCAGCCCTGGGCAGAAAAGTCCATGAGACTCTTATCTCCAGTTAACCACCAGAAAACTGGAAGTGGTGCTGTGGCTCAAGCGGTAGAGCGCTGGCCTTGAGCTGAAGAGCACAGGGACAGTGCCCAAGCTCAGAGTTCAAGCCCCATGACCGACAAAAAAAAAAAAAATCTATTATAGAAGTGCTATACAGAGGGGTTAGCATTTTGTCATTGGACAGAGGTGAGGATTAGTGAAGCTCCCCTTTAAATATAGGAACTCTTCACTTAGGGTTCTTGACTTCAATCATAGAATAAGAATTTCTGGACAAGTCACAATGGTAAGAAAACTTGGCAGAGCTTTATTAAGTAAACAAGCAAGGAAACAGACAAAAAAGCAGAAGGGAAGGGGCATACTCTAGCAGAGTGTGGGTGCTCTCATAGGGACACAAAGACACCGACACAGAGTAGGAGACACCCAGCTCCTTGGGCGGTTGGGTATTTATAGAGTAAAAGCAGGGTGTCTGGCTTTAAGTTATGCAAAGCTAGGTGCTTTGTCTTTGCTTTAACTATACCTGGTGTTCCAGGTAAGACTGTATCCTGCCATAAAACAGATCCTTATCCTCAAAACAAGGAGACACCCTGCTATCTGCATTTTGGGGCATCTTGTCAGGCAGTTGTGAATTCTTGGGTGAGAAATGCATCCCTTAGGGGTTGGGAAGGTGGCTCAGTGGTAGAGTGCTTGCCTTGCATGCATGAAGCCCTGGGTTCGATTCCTCAGCACCACATAAGCAGAGAAAGTCAGAAGTGGCACTGTGGTGCTGTGGCTCAAGTGGTAGAGCGCTAGCTTTGAGCTGAAGAGCTGAGGGACAGCGCCCAGGCCCAGAATTCAGGCCCTATGGCCAGCACAAAAAAAAAGAAAAGAAAAGAAAAAGAAAAAAAATGCATCCCTAATGCATTTCTAAGTTTTTATGTTTGTTTGTTTTATTTTTACTGTTGTGGGGCTTGAACTCAGCTTGGGTGCTGTCCCTGCACTCTTCAGCTCAAGGTGAGCGCTCTACCGCTAGAGCCACAGCGCCATTTCCAGTTTTCTAGTGGTTTATTGGAGATGAGTCTCACGGACTTTCCTGCCTGGGCTGGCTTTGAACTGCAATCCTCAGATGTCAGCCTCCTGAGTAGCTAGGATTACAGGTGTGAGCCACGGGCACCCTGCTAAAGTTTTTAGATACCATATTTCTCAGTTGCCTACACCAGGCCTCAGTTTCCGTAAGTTATCCTCCTTCATTTCCCCCAAAGTGACTTTGTTCCCTTAATCTTAAGGGGGGAAGTACATGAAGGAATATATCCTGTACTTGCTGTTAGCTGACCATACCTCATTTTTCCTAGTCTATCCAGCTTCATTTCCTTAATCCTAAGGGAAGAAGATGGACAACCTTTAAGCTTGAATATTTGAATCGCTGGTATTCATTTACTATGCCTCATATTTCCTAGGCTATCCTGCCTCAATGTCATAAGTCAGGTAATAAGTACATTTCTTTTTGGACAGTGTCCCTCCTTCCTTTGCTCTTCCAGTTTTTCCCTCCTGTTTTAACTTTTAAACTATATTCACTTAAAGAGAAGAATACTGCTTATCAAATCAAGAATAATGAATATGACAGTGTAGTTCACTGGTAGAGCTCTTATCTAGCATTAAAGATAATGGGGCTTGGGCTGGGAAGGTGGCTCAGTGGTAGAGCACTTGCCTTGCATGCATGAGGCCCGAGGTTCGATTCCTCAGTACCACATAAGCAAAAAAAGCCGGAAGTGGCACTGTGGCTCAAGTGGTAGAGTGCTAGCCTTGAGCTGAAGAGCTGAGGGACAGCGTCTAGGACCAGAGTTCAGGCCCCATGACCGGACTCAAAAATAAATAAATAATGTGGCTTGAACTCAGGACCTGGGGCACTGTCCCTGAGCTTCTTTCATGTAAGGCTAACAGTTTACCACTTGAGCCACAGTGCCACTCCAGGCTTTTCTGTTTATGTGGTACTGATGAATCGAACTCAGGGCTTCATGCATGTCGGGCAAGCAATTTACCAGGAAGCCACATTGCTAGCCTCTTCATTTGCTTTATAAATGTTAAGATCCTCCTTTGTGGTGGATAGCTATGTCAAAGTTCACTACTACCACGTCATTATATAGTTCAAAAGTTAAACAATTTGACCCAAGTAGTATGCTGAGACTCACTGAGGTAATAAGCCTGCTCATGACCATGGATTGTGTAGTAGAAAAGCCACTACCATGACCTAGATCTCCAGCTCAATCTTCTTTCTCAAGAGCTAGTTTACAACCAAGTGCTGTGGCTCACACCTGTAATCCTAACTACTCAGGAGGCTGAGATTTGAGAATTGTGGTTTGAAGCCACCCCAGGCAGTACCTTCTGAGATTCTTACCTCCAGTTAATCAGCAAAAAACAGGAAGTGAAGTTGTGGCTCCAGTGGTTGAATGCTAGCCTTGAGCAAAAAAACTTTGGGACAGTCGGTATAATTTGTGGAGGGGAAGGGGAAAAACAAATCGTTTAAATAGGGATACAGGTCGACCCATTGCAACAATGAGATGTACAAGTCATTATGTTGAAAACGAACTTTATGGTGCCGGGTGGGGGTGGGGGGGCTCGGATGGGAAGGGGAAACAAAGGAGGAGACTACAATGCTTGATAAGAAATGTACTCATTATCTTGCCCATGTAATTGTAACCCCTCTGTACAGTACAGTATTTTCACAATAAAAAACAAAAACAAAACAAAACAAAAAAATGCTTAGGGACAGCATAGGCCCTGCACCAAAACAAAAACCAGTTTATTCATTATTCAATGAGAGGGTGTAGTTGTACCAATATCCAGGACATAAGTAAAGTCAAATCTTAAATAAGTCTTATTCTGAAATTTTCAAACAAGTAGAATAAGTAGTTACCACTGGCCTTTATTTAACTCTGGACTATTAACAATGCCTAGAGATATTTTTGGTTGTCAAAATTAGAAGGGCAGATAGTTGCTGACCAGAAATTTTGCTAAACATTTTACAAAACGTAAAGACAAACCTCTCTTTTCCCCATTAAAATTTACCTAGCTTGAGATGTCAGTAGTGGGGCTGTGAAGGTGGCTCAGTGGTAGTGTGCTTGCCTTGCATGCATGAGGCCCTGGGTTCGATTCCTCAGTACCACATAAGCAGAAGAAAATCAGAAGTGGTGCTGTGGCTCGAGTGGTACAGCACTAGCCTTAAGCTGAAGAGCTGAGGGGCAGCACCCAGCCCCAGAGTTCAGGCCCTACAACTGACAAAAAAAAAGAGTTAAGAAATCCTGGTATCTATCAGAAATCATGGTATCTCCATGTTCTCAACAGCTCAGTGACAGTCTTCTTTATTCCTTCTCCCAGGAAGCACGTTCAGTACGTCTTTTATCTCTAAACTTTCAGAAGAAATAAAGGCTTTAAAAAATTAACAGCGCCTTTATCGTGTGTATTTGTGTTGGAGTGTTTGTTTGTTTCTGGTACTGGGGATTGAACCCAGGATCACACACATTAAAATTAAAGGCTCCTTGATCCATGCAGACACACCCTCACACTTTTTTTTTGGTCAGTTGTGGGGCTTGAGCTCTGGGCCTGGGCCCAGTCCCTCAGCTCTTCAGCTCAAGATGAGCGCTCTACCACTTGAGCCACTGTGTCACTTCTGGTTTTCTGGTGGTTTATTGGAGATAAGAGTCTCATAGACTTTCCTGCTCGGGCTGGCTTTGACCCTCTCATATCTCAGCCTCCTGAGTAGCTAGGTTTACAAACGTGAGTCACCAGCACTCAGCACATATTTTTATTAATTTTACTCAGTTTATGGAGCTCAGGACCTTACACTTGTTAAGCACACACAGTGTTACTTGAGCCAGGCCCACAGCACTTTTACTTTCACTATTTTTTGGTTAAGTCTAGCCTGAGTCCCGGTTCTCTTATCTATGCCACCACCCTAGTTGAGATGACAGACAAGTGTTACTGCATACCCAACTTATTGGCAGAGATGAGGGTCCCATGAACTTTCTCAGCAAGCTAGTTCCCAACTGTGATCCGCCCAGTCTCTACCTCCTGAACAGCTAGGATTATAGGACTGAGCCAATACATCTACCAGATACTTATTTTTTTTTTTGGCTGTCCTGAGGATTGAACTCAAGTCTCACACTAGGTTGGTACTTCCTTTACCACTTAAGCTTGCCTTGAGCCTGTTTTTTTTTGGCAGTCCTGGGGCTTGAACTCAGGTTCTGGGCACTGTCCCTAAGCTGCTTTTGCTCAAGGCTAACTCTCTACCACTTGAGCCACAGCACCACTTCTGGCTTTTTCTGTTTATGTGGTACTGAGGAATTGAACCCAGGGCTTCATGGATGCTAAGCAAGCCACATTCCCAGCCTCCAGCCTGTTTTATTAAAGTTACTTTAAAAATGTGTGTGTTTATGCATATGTGTATGCGCGTGTGCCTGCACGTGCGGTGCATTCTTGTAGCAGGGCTTGAACTCCGAGCCTGAGCTGCTTTTGCTTAAGGCCAGTGCTCTAGCTCTTGAGCCACAGCTCTGCTTCCGGCTTTTTTGGTGGTTTAGTGGAGATAAGAGTCTCCTTATGATAAGACTTTCTTTCCTGGATTGGCTTCAAACTGCAATCCTCAGATCTTAGCTTCCTGAGTAGCTACTCAGCAACCAGCTACAAAGGAGATGTATATAGAAACTGGCCTATAGCAAGACTATGTAGTGAAGCCAGGTACCTGCATCTTGATCAGTGTCACCTCTTTCATCATTCTCTGTTTTGCTTTTGAGATAGAGACTAATTTTTCCCAGGCTGGCCTCAAGTTTGCTATCCTCTACCTTGCCTCCTGAATAACTGGAGTTACAGTCCTGTATCACCATACTTAGCTATTTTTGGATTCTTGAGACAGAGCCTCACTGTTTAGCCCATACTGACCTGGAACTCCCTAGTTGACCCAGGCTGACCTCAAAGTTGTCTGTTTTCCTGCTCAGCCTTCTGAGTGCAGGGCTTATAGATGTGTAATCACCATGCTTAGCTACTTGATTGTTTTTTATTTTCGTGCTGGTCCTGGGTCTTGAACTCAAGGCCTGGGCACTGTCCCTGAGTTGTTTTGCTTAAGACTAGCACTCTTCCACTTTGAGCCACAGTTCCATTTCCAGTTCTCTTGTGGTTCATTGGAAATGAGTCGCTCACAGCTTTTCCTGCCAGGGCTGGACTTTGAAGCATGACCCTCAAATCTCAGCCTCCTAAATAGCTAGGATTATAGGCTCCAGCCACTGTCTTGTGGCTATTAGTCATCTTCTAATAACCAGTAGAAACTTAGAGAGTTATAAAGCATGTTATTTATGTAGTAATTACTTAGAAACTTCAGTACACAATCTTGTATCTGTTACCTATTTCGAAGACTTCATTCTGCACAGGCTGTGGTGGCCCATGCTGTAGTCTAAGCTTTTGGGTGGCGGAGGCAGAAGGATTAGAAGTTTAAGGCCAGCCAAAAAAAGTTAAATTTTATTATTCTGAAATATAGCTAGATTTTATCCCTGCAGTTTGTCCCCAGAGTAAGGGAATACAGCCCCTTCTGATCTCTCCTGGGAGGACTAAGGCAGGCATTGTCTCTCATGTCCATTTTACAATTTTTTTTTTTTGGGGGGGGTCTGGTTGTGGGGCCTGAACTCTGGGCCTGGGCGCTATCCCTCAGCTCTTCAGCTCAAGGCTAGCGCTCTACCACTTGAGCCACAGTGCCACTTCTGGCTTTTTTCTTTTTCTTATGTGGTGCTAAGGAATCGAACCCAGGGTCTCATGCATGCAAGGCAAGCGCTCTACCACTGAGCCACCTTCCCAGCCACAATTTTACATTAAATATGAACAACAAAAAACCTCTTGGATTCTTGTGTGGGGTGCTTTAATATCTTACACAATAGGCTGAAGAAAATACAAGGTTGGGGCTGGGAAGGTGGCTCAGTGGTAGAGCGCTTGCCTTGCATGCACGAGGTCCTGTGTTCGATTCCTCAGCACCACATAAGCAAAAAGAAAAAAGCCAGAAGTGGTGCTGTGGCTCAAGTGGTAGAGCATTAGCCTTGAGCTGCAGAGCTGAGGGACAGCGCCCAGGCCCAGAGTTCAGGCCCCACGACTGGACAAAAAATAATAATAGAAAAAAAGAAAATACAGGGTTGATTTGCATATGCACCCAGTTGTACAGAGTAATGGAGAGAGTAGAGGTTGGATAGAGGAGAAGTTTTCTGATGAAAACAATGGACTTTTCTTTTTGGGTGTCTGTTATAGTTTGGGTGTTGAATGGCCCCCAAAGGTCTTTTTGTTTTTTTTTTTTGGGTCCGGTCGTGGGGCCTGAACTCTGGGCCTGAGCTCTGTCCCTCAGCTCTTCAGCTCAAGGCTAGGGCTCTAACACTTGAGCCACAGCACCACTCCGGCTTTTTTCTTTTTGCTTATGTGGTGCTGAGGAATCGAACCCAGGGCCTCTGGCATGCAAGGCAAGTGTACCACTGAGCCGCCTTCCCAGCCCCCAAAGGTCTTATCTACTACTTAAGGCTTGTTGCCCAGTGTGGAGATACTGGCACATTCTTTGGTCACTTGGTAGCTGGGGGTGAGCTCTCAAAGGGGATTGTGGAACCCTGGCCTCATCTCACTCCAAGTTTTCTTTTGTTCACCATCTTTCTGACTCATGAGGTGAGTAGTTTACTCTGCCTTCCCCACCGTTGGCTGTCAGGGCCCCAACCAGAGGGCAAAAGCAATGGGCCTGTCTGGGTTTGGACTGGAATCTCCAGAACTATGAGATAAAGAAACTTTTTCTTAAGAGTTTACCTCAGGGCTGGGAAGGTGCCTCAGCAGTAGAGTGCTGCTTGCCTTGCATGCATGAGGCCCTAGGTTCGATTCCTTAGTACCACATAAGCAGAAAAAAGCTGGAGGTGGCACTGTGGCTCAAGTGGTAAAGTGCTAGCCTTGAGCTGAAAAGCTCAAGGACAGCGCCCAGATCCAGAGTTTAGGCTCCGTGACTAACAACAACAACAAAAAGTTTACCTCAAGCCTGGCATTGGTGGCTCACAGCTGAGAACTGAGGATTGTAGTTTGAAGCCAGCCCAGGCAGGAAAGTCTGTGAACCTCTTACCTCCAATGAACCACCAGAAAACCAGAAGTGGCCCTGTGGCTCAAAGTTGTAGAGCACTAACCTTGAGCAAAAGAAGCTCAGGGACAATGCCCACACCCTGAATTCAAGCCCCAGGACTGGCAAAAACCAAACAACAAAACCTTCAGCATTGTACTCTAGCCATTTTCTTTTTTCCCTCAGTATTGAGTTTGAATTCATAGTCTAATGCTCTCTTGATTTGTTTGCTTAATTGGTGCTCTACAACTTTTTTTTTGATCAGTCATGGGGCTTGAACTCTGAGCCTAGGCACTGTCCCTGAGCTCTTCAGCTCAAGGCAAGTACTATACCACTTGAGCCACAGCGCCACTTCCATTTTTCTGGTAGTTTATTGGAGGTAAGGTCTCATGTACTTTCCTTGTCCTGGCTGGCTTTGAACTGTGATTCTCAGATCTCAGCCTCCTGAGTAGCTAGGATTACAGGTGTGAACCATCGGTGCCGGCTTTCTACAACTTCTTTAGCCATGATTCCAGGCCAGCTTTTTGTTGGCTATTGTGCATATGGAATCTTATGGAATTTTCTTCCACAGCTGTCTTTGAACTACAATCTTTTAGATTTTAGCCTCTTGAGAAGCTAGGATTACAGGCATGAATCACCAGTGCCTAAACTGATTTTTTTTTTTTTTTTGGTCCGGTTGTGGGGCCTGAACTCTGGGCCTGGGCGCTGTCCCTCAGCTCTTCAGCTCAAGGCTAGGGATCTACCTACCACTTGAGCCACAGCGCCACTTCCGGCTTTTTTCTTTTTGCTTATATGGTGCTGAGGAATGGAACCCAGGACCTCATGCATGCAAGGCAAGCGCTCTACCACTGAGCCACCTTCCCAGCCCCTATACTGATATTTTTATATTTCCATTCTTTTTCTTTTTTGGTACTTGGTCTTGGGGGCTTGACCTCAGGGCCTGGGTGCTGTCCTTGAGTTTTTTTGTTCAAGGCTAGTGCTCTATCACTAGAGCCAAAGCTCTACTTGCAGCTTTTTTGGTGGTTAATTGAAGACAGTCTCATGGGCTTTCCTGCCTGGGCTGGCTTTGACTGCAGTTCTCAGATCTCAGCCTCCTGAGGAGCTAGGATGACGGGTGAGCCACTGGTGCCTGGTTACATAACCATTCTTTATGCAATCAGTCTACAATAGCAGATTCTAGAGTGAGAATGCTGGAAAGGAGTAGGCCTAGAACCACCTCTCGTTTGCCTTTTGCTCTTATACTTTCTAGAATGCAAGCATCTTTTGTGGAAAAGGTGTTTGAGGCTTTTTTTTTTTTAATGACATTCTTTCCACATTCTGTCTCCAACTCTTTCCTTGACTTTCCTTACCTCACCTAATACCTGTCCTAAGCTTGCCAGTGGTATCTTTGGCATGTGTTAGCATTGCACGTAGAGTAGATTTAGTATTTTATTTTTTCTTCTCAAATCATTGAAAATAAGGCTACCATCTAGACATTGAAGATACTTGATGATAAAGAAACTTCCACATACTATGGTAATGTATTTGTTTCTTTTTCTGTTAACTAAATTCAGATTCTTAAAGTATTTCTTGTTGATTATTTAGTTGCTTATTGCTGTGGAACAAACCACTCAACTACTTAGTAGTATAAAACAAGAAACATCTTACATTCACAGTTAATGTGGAAGAAATTTCATTAAGATATGGCTTATTGCCAGTCCCTGATGGCTCATGCCAGTAATCCTAGCTACTCTGGAGCCTGAGATTTTAGGATCATGATTCAAAGCCATCCGGGGCAGGACTACCTGTGAGACTCTTATCTCCAACTAATGATCAGAAAACCGGAAGTGGCCCTGTGGCTCAAGTGGTAGAGTGCTGCTACCCTTGAGCTGAAGAGCTGAGAGACTGGGCCCAGGCCTAGAATTGAAGCCCCACAACTGACAAAAAGAAAGATGTGGCTTATCTCTATTCTACCAAGACTAGACCCTCAGTTGAAGGGGACCCTGAAATTGAGTGGGTAGAATTTTTGTTGTTGTTGCTTTTGTTTTGGGTGCTGGTACTGGGGGGTCTTGGCCTGGGCACCATCCCTGAGTTTTTGTGCTCTGTCACTTGAGCTACACCTTCACCTCTAGCTTTTTGGGTGGTTAATTGGACATAGGAGTCACATGAACTTTCCTGCTCAGGTTGGCTTTGAACCTTGATCCTCATATTTCAGCCTCCTCAGTACCTAGGGTTACAGGCAGAAATCACAAGAGCTCTGCTCTAAGGTCATGTTTTTAAACCACTACAGTAATAACTCTGTGTTTATAGAATCTAACCTGGTATTTTATTCTGCGGCCTGTGTACTCTAGTTAGCTTATCTGTAAGATAAGCGGACTAGATGATAATGTCCTGACATGATTAGGCCTCTTATGACCTAGTTCCTTTACTTTAAAAAAAAATTATTTTTTGGTACCAGTCCTGGGCACTGGCCCTGAACTTTTTTGCTCAAGGCTTACACTACCACAGCTCCACTTCTGGGTTTTTGGTCATAGTTAATTTTAGAGATAGAGTCCCATGGACTTTCTCACCAGACTAGCTTTCAGTCAGAACCCTCAGATCTCAGTCTTTTTTTGGGGGGG
>NW_012267218.1:1749184-1750985 GCF_000151885.1 Dipodomys ordii | reverse complement strand
AGAAAACCGGAAGTGGCGCTGTAGCTCAAGTGGTAGAGCGCTAGCCTTGAGCTGAAGAGCTGAGGGACAGCGCCCAAGCCCAGAGTTCAAGCCCCATGACTGACAAAACAAAACAAAAAGTTAAAAAAATAACTAAAAACCCCAAAAAGATGAGTCTGAGGTTGAAAAGTCTAGACGTTTATGAGATAGAGTTGACAAGGTATGGAGCAAACTTGGCACTGTAGCCCACACCTATAATCCTAGCTACTCAGGGGGCTGAGATCTGAGGATCACAGACTTTGTTCATGGCTAGGTGCCACTGGCTCACACTTCTAATCTAGCGCCAGGGGTGGGGGGAGGTGAGAGCGCATGGTTTGAAGCCAGCCTCTGTGAGACTCTTACCTCCCAGAAAACTGGAAGTGGTGTTGTGGCTCAAATAGTAGAGTGCTAGCCTTGAGCACACAGAGGCTCAGGGACAGTGCCCAGGCCTTGGGTTCAAATTCCAGGATGGACAAAAAAAAAAAAAAGTCTCATAGACTTCATTGCCTGGGCTGACTTCAAGCCGCCATCCTCAGATCTCAGCCTTATGAGTAGCTATGATTGTAGGTATGAGCCACCAGCACCCGGCTTTGTATTCTTATTTTAAAATTCAGTTCCTTGTGTTATGTCTTATGTTCCTGTATCTTCATTCCTTTTAGTTTATATTCTTTTGTGTTGGTTTTTCTGTTCTTGTGTTAGTGCTTTACAGGTGTTCCTTTGAATTACTGTGGCTTTGTAGCATACCTGTATATTCACTAAATGTCTACTTTTGAAATAATTTTAAATTTGTAAGAAAATTATAAAAAGTTATGCCTTAGCCAGATACTGACGACTTAAACCTAGATCTTGGCTATTAAGCAGGCTAACTGAGATCCGAGAATTGCAGTTCAAAGCCAGGGTTGGTAAAGACAAGTTTGAGACTTTTTTTTTTTTGGCCTGTCTGGGGCTTGGACCCTGGGCCTGGGAGCTGTCATTGAGCTCTTCAGCTGAAGGCTAGAGCTTTACCACTTGAGCCACAGCTCTACTTCTGACCTTTTTTGCTTATGTGGTGCTGAGGAATGGAACCCAGAGCCTCATGCATGCAAGGCAAACACTCTACCACTGAGCCACTTTCCCATCCCCAAGTTTGAGACTCTTATCTCCAATTAACTACCAAAAAGCTGGAACTGAAAGGTGTGGCTGAAGTATCAGAGCTGTGAAGAAAAAGCTGAGTAAGTGCATGAGGCCCTGAGTTCAGGCTGCCACACTGTGCACACACACACACACTGCCACACTGTATACACACACACACACACACACCTGTTATATCTTTCTAGCTAATTTACACACACACACACAGAGCTGCTCTCTTTCTAGCTAATTCTCAGATTGTTAAACATTTTCCTTCCCTGGGGGAAAGAGGAGTTGGGGAGATGGGGAGGGAAGGGATGGTAGGGGAAAAACAAAGGAGGGGCTAATGATGCTCAATAGGAAATGTAGTCATTACCTTACTCATGTAACTGTAACAGCTCTGTACATTATCTTTACAGTAATATGCATACATATATACATATATATATAACATTTTTCTTCCCTAAAGCATTGGCCATAGCCTCCAGTGTTGTTTTTTATTTTTGTCCTTTTGGTGGTACTGGATTTTAATCAGGGCATTATGCTCACTGGTCTTGTTTGCTTAGCCATGCATCCAGTTCTCTGTGGTTTTTTTGTTTTTGTTTGTTTGTTTTTGAAGACAGTCATGTACCCTCACTGGCTTTGAACCTCAAACCTCTTTTTTTTTTTTTTT
>NW_012267218.1:1740590-1746179 GCF_000151885.1 Dipodomys ordii | reverse complement strand
TTTTTCTTTTTGCTTATGTGGTGCTGAGGAATCAAACCCAGGGCCTCAGGCATGCAAGGCAAGCGCTCTACCACTGAGCCACCTTCCCAGCCCATGGAGCAAAGTTCTTTCAACATCATAGTGATAAAAAGAAATAAGTAAATTCTCTGAATTTCTCATTTAGCCCCTGAATCATCTCATGAGCGAAGACATAGAGTCAGGCTTTACAAGTTGTGGTGAGGATTAGATGTGCAGGTGTAGTTGGTAACATGTAGGGAAGTTATACTCTGTGACCAGAAGGCAGTCCTATTTCTATTTTATGGGAATGCCACAGATTCTAAATACAGATGCTCCTCAATTTACCGTGGGTCTGTGTCCTGGTAACCTGGTCTGGTCTAAAGTTGAAAATACCATACTTAATACCCATTTTTATAAATGACCAACTGTCATAGCTTAGCCTAGTTTTCCTTACATGTGGTCTGAATATTTACATTAGCCTTTAGTCTGTCAAAATCACATAACACAAGCCTACTTGTGGGCTATTTATATAATAACTCTACCTAAAAACTGGCACCATAGTATACTGTAGAATCTTGATTGTTTATTCTCATCTAAATGGCCAACAGGGTGTGCACTGAGAGAGTCACAGAAAAACGTAATTCAAACTTAAAAGTACAGTTTTTACTGAATGTTTGGCTTTAGCACCAATACATAAAGTCAAAAAATCATGAACTCTAGGGACTGTGGCTCTACATTATATCTGACTACCCAGTTGAACTGCAAGCAACATTTGGTCTTTTTCTTGTTACATTTTCTTTGTTTTCCTCATAAATTTGTATTATGTGGATAAAGTTCCTTTGTACTGCTGGATATACTGTAAAATTAAGATTAAATAAAGCCTTAATCTTTTGTTTCTTCTGCTAGAACCTCTTAAAACTTGGCAAGTACTTCATGTTCTCTCATTTCCTTGTCTTTGTGTACATTACATTGTAGCACACCTCACATGGAGATGGGAGGCAAGAAGTTACCTCCCGTACTGGGCGCTCTGGAGCAAGGTGTAGAAACTCAATAGCTTCCTGTGCAGATGAGCAACCTCACATCGGAAACTACAGACTGTTGAAAACAATCGGCAAGGGGAATTTTGCAAAAGTGAAATTGGCAAGACACATCCTTACAGGCAGAGAGGTAATACCTGTGCTTATTTTTGTTGTGCTGGAAGAAGAAAGTGCATGTATTGGGGATTTTTAAAAATTAATTTCCTTTTTTAAAAAAGAACATATCTTTGTTATACAGTGGGGTCTCATTGTGACATTTATATACATACACATATACGTGTACAATATATCCTGATCAACCTCCCTTATCACACTTCCTTAAAACAATTTTCTTAGGTATCGTTCGTTCTCTCTCTCTCTCTCTTTCTTTCTTTCTTTTCCTTCCTTCTTTTCCTTTCTTTTCCTTTCCTTTCCTTTCCTTTCTTTCCTTTCTCTCCTTTCTCTCTCTTTCTCTTTTCTTTCTTGCGTCTGTCATGGAGCTTGAACTCAGGGCCTTGTGCGTGGCCCCTGAACTTTTTTGCTCAAGGTTTAGCACTCTACCGTTTTGAGCCATAGCTCCACTTCTTGTTTTGGGGTGGTTAATTAGAGATAAGAATCTCATGGACTTTACTACCGGGGCTAGTTTAAAACCCTGGTTCTCAGATCTCAGCCTCCCCTGGCCTAGTTTAAAACCCTGGTTCTCAGATCTCAGCCTCCTGGGTAGCTAGGATTACATGTATAAGCCACCAGTGCCAAGCTTTCTTCTGTTGTTGTTGTTGGTTTTTTGTTCTCCCTCTCCTCCTCCCCCACCAGTCCTGGGGTTCAAACTCAGGGCCTGGGCACTGTCCTTTGCCACAGCACCATTTCTGGTTTTTTTGCTTATGTGGTTGGTACTAAGGAATTGAACCCAGGGCTTTGTGCATTCTAGGCAAGTACTGTACCACTAAGCCACATTCCTAGCCCCTGCCCTGCATTCTGTCCCTCAGCTCTTCAGCTCAAGGCTAGCACTCTACCACTTGAATCATAGCACCACTTCCAGATTTTTGGTGGCTTATTGGGAGATCAGAGTCTCATGAACTTTTCTGCCAGGCTGGCTTTGAACCGCAATCTGCAGATCTCAGCCTCCTGAGTAGCTAGGATTACAGGTGTGAGCCATCAGTGTCCGGCTCTGTTCTGTTTTTATACATGTAAATAAACTTCTATCATATTATTTATCTCTTCTCACTACTGTTCATCTTCCCATCCAAACCTGTTTTATTTTCTTGTCATTCTTTTTTTTTTTTCTTTCTGTGTATTATATCAAGGGATTTCACTGTAGTATTACTACTTTGGATATATGTTACTTGTGAATTCTTGGGCTTCTCATTATATCATATTGGAATTGTCTTGTCTCCCTCCAGTAGCTATAAAACTATATGGTAGTTGCCAGGCACTGGTGGTTCATGCCTGTAATCCTAGATACTTAGGAGACAGATCAGGAAAAATAGTTTGAGACCCCCATCTTTATCAGTAAAATTCTGGCACAATAGTTCTTGCCTGTCATCTTAGCCACACAAAAAGTATATATAGGAGAAAGCAAATAGGAGAATTGCTGTTCAGGCCTGTCTAGGACTAAAAGTGAGACTCTATCTCAAAAATACCAAAAGAGGCCATGCTTGTAATCCTAGCTACTCAGGAGGCTGAGATCACAGGATCGCAGTTCAAAGCCAGCCTGGGCAGGAAAGTCTTGAGACTCTTATCTCCAATTAACCACCAGAAAACCAGAAGTGGCACTGTGGCTTAAGTGGTAAGAGTGCTCACTTTGAGCTGAAATGCTCAGGGACAGTACCCAGGCCCAGAGTTCAAGCCCCACAGCCAACAAAAAAGCAACAAAAAACCTCAAAGAGCGGGTGCTAGTGGCTCAGGCCTGTAATCCTAGCTATTCAAGAGGTTTAGACCTGAGAATCGTGGTTTGAAGCCAGCCTGGGCAGGGAACTCCATAAGACTCTTTTTTTTATTTTGTTTTGTTTTTGGGGATCCGGTCGTGGGGCTTTAAACTCTGGGCCTGGGCGCTGTCCTTCAGCTCTTCAGCTCAAGGCTAGCGCTCTACCATTTGAGACACAGCGCCACATGCATGCAAGGCAAGCACTCTACCACTGAGCACCTTCCCAACCGCTCCATGAGACTCTTATCTCCAGTTAACAGCTAGAAATCTGGAAGTGGAGCTGCAGCTCCAATTAGTACAGCACTGTCCTTGAGCAATAGGGTTCAGGCACAGTGTCCAGGCCCTGAGTTCAAGCCCCACCACCAATGACAACAACAAAGTGAAAAAGGATTAGGTAGTACTTGTCTAGCAAGCATGAGGCCTTGAGTTCAACTCTAGCACCACCAAAACAAAATGTAGAAAAAAAATTATTAAATGACTATCATCATAATATTGCTGCTTTTTTGTGCTATTCCTGGCAGTTTCCTCAAGGCTAACTAGCATACTTGAGCCCCTTTGGCTTTTTTTTTTTTTTTTTTGCCAGAGCTGGGACTTGAACTCAGGGTCTGGCCACTGTCACTGAGCTTCTTTTGCTCAAGGCTCTAGCACTCTTACCACTTGAGCCACAGCGCCACTTCCAGCTTTCTCTATTTATGAGGAATCAAATCCAGGGCTTCATGCATATTAGGCAAGCATGCTACTACTAAGCCACTTTCCCTGACTCCTCTCTGGCTTTTTAGCGATCAATTGGATATAATAGTCTCATTTGTTTTCCTGTTGGGATTGGCTTTGAACTGTGATTCTCAGATCTCAGTTTGCTAAGTAGCTAGGATTACAGTCATGAGCCACTGGTGCCTAGCTTTGAAGATGTGGGGGGGGGAGGGGGGGCTTGAGCTCAGCAATCTACAAGTAGAGCAAGAGCTCTACTTCTAGCCAGGGATTGGCTTTGAACTGTGATTCTCAGATCTCAGTTTGCTAAGTAGCTAGGATTACAGTCATGAGCCACTGGTGCCTAGCTTTGAAGACGTGTGTGCGTGCGTGTGTGTGTGTGTGTGTGTGTGTGTATGTGTATGTGTATGTGTGTATGGTGAGGCTTGAACTCAGTCATGAGCCACTGGTGCCTAGCTTTGAAGACATGTGTGAGTGTGTGTGTGGTGGGGCTTGAACTCAGCAATCTACAAGTAGAGCAAGAGCTCTACTTCTAGCCAGGTGCTGGTAGCTCACACCTGTAATCCTAGCTACTCAGGAGGCTGAGATCTGAGAATCGCAGTTCAAAGCCAGCCAAAGCCAGTCCGGGCAGGAAAGTCTATGAGACTCTTTATCTCCAATAAATCACTCAGAAAACCAGAAGTGGCGCTGTGGCTCAAGTGGTAGAGCACTCTCCTTGAGCTGAAGAGCTGAGGGACAGTGCACAGGCCCAGAGTTCAAGCCCCATGACTGATCAAGAAATAAAAAGAGGTCTACTTCTGGATTTTTTTGGTGGTTAATTGGTGGTAAGCATCTCACAGACTTTCCTGCCCAAGCTGGCTTTGAATCATACTCCTAAAATCTCAGCCTCCTGGGTAGCTGGGATTACAGGCATGAGCCATTAGTGCCTATCTGAATTTCTCTCTCTCTCTCTCCTCTCTCTCTCCCCCCTCTCTCCCTCTCTTTCTCCCTCCCCCTCTCTCTCTCCCTCTCGCTCTCCCTTCCCCTCTCCCTCTCTCTCCCCCTCTCTGTCCTTTCCTTTCCCTTCTCTCCCTATTCCCCCCCCCCTTTCTCTTTTTTGGTCAGTGATGGGCCTGGGTGCTGTCCTTCACCTCTTCAACTCAAGGCTAGCACTCTACCACTTGAGCCACAGCACCACTTCCAGCTTTTTCTGCTTATGTGGTGCTTAGGAATTGAACCCAGGGCCTCATGCCTGCGAGGCAAGCACTCTACCACTGAGCCACCTTCCCAGCCCCCCCCACTCCTTCCTTCCTTCCTTCCTTCCTTCCTTCCTTCCTTCCATCCTTCCTTCCTTCCTTCCTTCCTTCCTTCCTCCTTTCCCATCTGTCTCTCCCTTCCTTCCTTTCTCTTCTTCCTCTCCCTTCCTCCCTCCCTCTCTCCCTCCTTCCCTCCCTTTTTCCCTCCCTCCTCCTTTCCCATCTGTCTCTCCCTTCCTTCCTTTCTCTTCTTCCTCTCCCTTCCTCCCTCCCTCCCTCCCTCTTTCTTTCTCTTTCTCTCTCTCCCTCTTCCTTCCTTCCTTCCTTTCTTTTTTCTTCCTTCCTTCCTTCCTTCCTTCCTTCCTTCCTTCCTTCCTTCCTTCCTTCCTTCCTTCCTTCCTTTCTTCATTTGCTTTCTTTCCTGGGGCTTGAATTCAGGGGCTGGGCACTGCCTCTGAGCTACATTCTACCACTTGCTCAAGGCTGCACTCTACCACTTGAGCTACAGTGCCACTCCGGCTTTTTCTGTTATATGGTACCCAGGGCTTCATGCATACTAGGCAAACACTCTACCACTAAGCCACATTTCCAACCTGAAGTTTCTTTTTTTTTTAATTATTTTATTTTATTTGTGAACATATTGTACAGAGGGGTTACAATTACATGGGCAGGATAATGCGTACATTTCTTACCAAGCATTGCAGCCTCC
>NW_012267218.1:1730749-1739905 GCF_000151885.1 Dipodomys ordii | reverse complement strand
CATTGTGTATATATACCACATTTTCTTGATCCATTCATCTACTGAGGGGCATCTGGGTTGGTTCCATATCTTAGCTATGGTAAATAATGCTGCAATAAAATAATTTTTATTGTGATTAAGTGATTACATATATTTCACAAATTCACAGTATTGTGAGATAGTGATACTTAAAGTCAGAAACACATTCTAATCTTCAAGAGGCAAATTGTCATTATAGTGGCCTATAAAGCTTGTGAATTCTATGAGCTTTGATAATACAGCTATTTCTTTCATATTGGGTGATATGTACATTTCTTTACTTTTGCTGCCCTTGAGTTGCTTCGTTTGTTTCATCATTATCCAGTGCAGCTGATGGGCCCCTCTGTTGTATGTTTTCCTGTTTCCCTCTGATTCTGTGTCCTCCTCCTAGTTTCCCTCAGATGTGCGCATATATGTATGTATGCAGATACATACATATATATATATATATATTACACCATACATATGGTCAACAGCATGAGGTCATTTAGTAATGATATGACAAGATGAGTGGAGGTCCTTTGTAAAATGGAGTCTTAAAAAACTGGTTTGAGGGGCTGGGAAGGTGGCTCAGTGGTAGAGCGCTTGCCTTGCATCCCTGAGGCCCTGGGTTCGATTCCTCAGCACCTCATAAGCAAAAAGAAAAAAGCCAGAAGTGGCGCTGTGGCTCAAGTGGTAGAGCGCTAGCCTTGAGCTGCAGAGCTGAGGGACAGCGCCCAGGCCCAGAGTTCAGGCCCCACGACCGGACCAAAAAAGGTGTGTTTTGTTCCCATGCAAAGGATGTTGGCCTCCAAGTTTGCCTTCTGAAAGTTGTTGGACCCTAGATTTCTGTCTAGCTTTCTTCTCTAGGAACATTGGTTTGTCCAGGCAAGATTCTTTTTTTTTTATTTTTTATTGTGAGAATACCGTATAGAAGAGTTACAATTACATGGGCAAGATAACGAGTACAGGCAAGATTCTTTACTTCTGCCTGGTTGTAGGAGTAGGAGGCAACTTGTTGTCCTAGTCCTTGTTGGCAGTTGTCAGTTTCCTTTTCCATCTCATGATATACTCCTGTTGCCTGGTTGGCCCATTGTTCTTGAGTCCAAAGCTGTATCTATATTCACAGAATGAGTGTCTATGTTTCTGTCCTATAAGGAGTCAGTGGTTATTGATGGGGTTAGTGCTGTGTACATTATGTGTGACTTTGACTTGTGATTAGCCTAGCAGTCTAGTCTTCTTTGTACTTGAAGCCTCTGAATCAGGAGTCCTAAGTAATACTAGGCAGATCACTTTGTCCCTGTGTAGTTTTCTCTGTTCCACTGTCAAAAATTATTGACACATTTTTCTCATTGTGGTCTTCTCAACTTACGTTTTCAAACTTGTGTCTGGTTACTGTCATTCTTTCACATTTTCATTGGAGTGTCCTGTTCTCTTTTTTTCTGTGATCTGTCCCTACACATAGAGGACTGCAAAAGCAAGCTGAAGGATTTGGACTTGAACTACATACATTCTTAGGTCCTAATTCTGGGGGGGGGGGGGGTTTTTCTTTTTGTGCCAGTTCTGGAGCTTGAATTCAGAGCTTTGCACTCTTGCCTGGCTTTTTTTTTTTTTTTTTGCTTAAAACTGGCATTCTAAAGTCAGGGAAGATGGCTCAGTAATGGAGTGCTTGCCTCCCATGCATGAGGTTCTGGGTTAGATTCCTCAGCACCACATAAACAGCAAAAGCTAGAAGTGGCACTGTGGCTCAAGTGGTAGAGTGCTAGCCTTGAGCTGAAGAGCTGAGGGACAGTGCTCAGGCCCAGAGTTCAAGTCCCATGATTCTACCCCCCCAAGGAAAAAAAAAAGACAAATGGCTTATAATTTTAATTTTATTCCCCCTCATCTTAGTGCTTTTTCAGCTTGAACTCTGAGCCTGGGAGCCATTCCTGAGGCCAGTTCTCTACCACATTGCTTCCAGATTTTTTTGTGGTTAATTGGAGATTGAGAGTCTCACAAACTTTCCTACCCGGACTGGCTTTAAACCACAGTCCTCAGATCTCAACTTCCTAAGTAGCTAGGATTATGCTGCCACCCTGCTTACAATGGTGGTTTTTGTTTTTTGAGGGCGGGGGGAGGGGTTGGCTGTGGGCTTGAACTCAAGGCCTGGGCTTTGTCCCTGAGCTCTTTTGCTCAAGGATAGTGCTCTTCCACTTTGAGCCAGAGTGCCTGGGTTTCTGGTGGTTATTAATTTGAGATAAGAGTTTCATGGATCTTTCCTGCCCAGGCTGGCATTTGAACCATGATCCCCAGATCTCAACCTCCTGAATAGCTCAGATTAGTGGTGTGAGCCACCAGCACCTGGCTAAAAGTACTTTTTTTTTTGCGGGGGGTGGAGGTTGGGGGGTGGGGGGTTGAGTATTGGGCTTTTACTTTGAGCCTTGGCGCTGTTCCTCAGCTCTTCAGCTCAAGGTGAGTGCTGTACCACTGGAGCCACAGTGCCACTTCCCGTTTTCTGGTGGTTTATTGGAGATAATCTTGCAAACTTTCTGGCCCGAGCTGACTTTGAACTGTGATTCTCAGATCTCAGCCTCCTGAGTAGCTAGGATTACAAGCATGAGTCGCCACCACCTGGCTGAGTATATTTTTTTGTTTGTTTTTTTATTGTGAAAATACCATCGGAGGGGTTACAATTACATGGGCAAGGTAATGAGTACATTTCTTATCAAGCATTGTTGCCTCCTCCTTTGTTTCCCCTTCCCATCCCTTCCCATCTCTCCCCCCCCCCCACAACCCTTCCCAAGAAAATATTTCTTATTGGACAGTGTTAGCTCTTCTATCACATCATTCTTTCCCAGTTTTTTCTTCCCATTCCCACCTATAAGTAGTATACTTCATTTTCAACATAATGTCTAGTGATACCACTGCTGCATTTGTTCACCTTTTGTTGGAATTAATATCTTTCAACTATAGAACTAGAATCCTAACTTTACATTTTTTTTAACCTACATACAAATTCATTCTTCTCCAATTCTTATTTGTCTCATGCTGAGGATATGGTACCAGTACTGGTACCGGCCTGACCTGGGTGTCAGAATCATATGTGCCTTGCTGCAGCATTTCCTTTTTTCTAGTTCCTCTTGGGGTACATCCATAGGCAATCAATAACTTGAGTGGGTAGAAGCATTAACCTAAATCAGGGAGATTTTTTTGTTTTTGTTTTCTAAAAACATTGTTAATAGCCATAGTTTGGCCATTCCCAAAATATGCTATGGAAAGACTCCCTGGATATTTCTGCAGCTCAGTTATGGGTCTTCAGAGTCAAAATTTGTCCTCTGATACTATCTTTACTCTCACTAATTGAAAGTGGAATTTCCAGAGGTCATGCATTCTGTAGGGTAACAAAAGCAGAAGCACATAAGAAAATTTCAGGAAGAAGCTTGACATTGGTGGCACATGCCCAAGATCTTAGCCACTCACAATCTAAAGATCATGGTTTAAAGCTAGCCGGCAGAAGAATTGAGCAAAATGCCAGAAGTAAAGGTGCAGCTCAAGTTGGTTGATTGCTGCTCTTGAGGGAAAAAGCTAAGCAAAAATTCAAGATCCTAAATTCAGTCCCAAATATGGGCATTCAAAAAAATTATTTTTTTTCTTCAGAAAAAGGGGAAAATAAATGAAGAGGATACATGAGGATGGATATGGCTAAAGCACTTTATTTGCACATATGAAAAGAAAACATGAAACCTGTTGGAATTGTTTTAGAAGGTGGGAAGGGGGGGTGGTTTAAGGGGAGAATGCATGTATGAATATATGGAAATATCAAAATGAACCAGCCTATGCAAGTAATGTATGCTGATAAAAACTTAAACTTAATTTCTTATGTATTATCGTGTAATAGGTTTGTTGCTGTTTTGAAATAAGTTCTTAATCTGTAGAGAAAAAATTGCAAGTGGTGGTACTAGAGATCAAATCAAGGATCTTACCCATGATAATCACATGCTGTGCTACTGGATTGTATAGAAATCTTTTCTTTCTGTCTGCACCAGGATGGCCGAGTGGTTAAGGCGTTGGACTTAAGAAATCTTCTCTCTGTTCTCCCTCCCTCCTTCCCTCCCTCCCTCCCTCCCTCCCTTCTTTCCTGCCTTATTTGTTGTTGTTTTTTTTTTTCTTGCTTTGTTTTTGAGGGACAGTGATCAGGGGCTTGAACTCTAGGCCTGGGTCCTATCCCTGGGCTCCTTTTGCTCCAGGCTAGCACTCTACTACTTATTTGAGCCAAGCACCACTTCTGGCTTTTTCTATGATTAATTGGAGGTAAGAGTCTCACAGACCTTCCTGTCTGGGCTGGTTTTTTTTTGGTCATGGGGCTTGAACTCAGCTTGGGCGTTGTCCTTGAGCTCTGCCACTTGAGCCACAGCAGCACTTCTGATTTTCTGGTGGTTTATTGGAGATAAGAGTCTCATGGCTTTGAACTGTGATCCTCAGATCTCAGCCTCCTGAGTAGCTAGGATTATAGGCATGAGCCACTGGTGCCAGGCTCTGGTGTTTTACAAGTGTTTTCATAGAAATGTTTTGAAGGGGTTTTAGAAAAGATTATTTTCCCTTATCAATATAACAAATACCAAATGCTATAATACTTGCACTTACATAAAGCATGTATTATCACCTACACACTTTTATGATGTTAAAATTATTAGCTGTAATTGAGCTTTTATGGTCAAGATGCACTTGTTTGTCAGCTTTTTAGTATTATTATACTTTACATGTGGGTTACCAGTTAGTCTGTAGTTAAATTCTGAAAATTCATGAATATTAATTTGATATTAATTTGTTTTTTTCTAGGTTGCAATAAAAATAATAGATAAAACTCAGTTGAATCCAACAAGTCTGCAAAAGGTAAGATTGGTCTAAAATTTGGTAAGATAAGAAATAAATTTCAGCCGGGCGCTGGTGGCTCACGCCTGTAATCCTAGCTACTCAGGAGGCTGAGATCTGAGGATCGCGGTTCAAAGCCAGCCCGGGCAGGAGAGACCGTGAGACTCCTATCTCCAATAAACCACCAGAAAACCGGAAGTGGCGCTGTAGCTCAAGTGGTAGAGCGCTCGCCTTGAGCTGAAGAGCTGAGGGACAGCGCCCAGGCCCAGAGTTCAAGTCCCACGACCGACAAAAAAAAAAAAAAAAGAAATAAATTTCAGTATTAATTGCTATTTAGTTGGTTCCTTAAATATCTTACCTATTATTCATTATGTTTAGTACAGTAAGCTTCCTATTTAATTGAAATTATCATACTGAGTGTACTGGTACAATGAAGTAACCTTGGAGTCTGAAATAACCTCGGAGTGGAGAAATCCACAGAGGCATGGTCAAAAGTGACAAAGGAGTCTTTATTATAGCCAGCCAGAGACTGACCTGTCCTGGGTTAAGGTGTCTCAGAGCGAAGAGCAGTAGCGACCTCCAATGGGGTGTTTCTAAAGGCAGTAACCACACATAGGTGGCAGTTTCACAAGCAAGCAGGCTGATTTACAGAAGCTCAAAAAAGATCATTAGGGGAGGGGATATTCTTCAGCTGCTGAACAATAAAGATGGTCAGGCAGACAGCATTCAGCTAATGCATCTGGGAGCTAGAGATTTGGGACTGGAGGTGGAGGTCAAGAAGAAATAGAAAATGGGGTTCTTTTTTTTGGGGGGGGGTCCGGTCATGGGGCCTGAACTCTGGGCCTGGGCACTATCCCTCAGCTCTTCAGCTCAAGGCTAGCATTCTACCACTTGAGCCACAGCACCACTTCCGGCTTTTTTTCTTTTTGCTTATGTGGTGCTGAGGAATCAAACCCAGGGCCTCAGGGATACAAGGCAAGTGCTCTACCACTGAGCCACCTTCCCAGCCCGAAAACGGGGTTCTTATGACTGTAGTCCCAGCCATTGGGAGGTAGAGATTAGTCAGTCTGAAATTCAGCATGGTTTCTGCCTCAGAACACAAAAAAGAATGAAGTTTAAATTGAGTGTTTTATAAAAATACTTAGATTCTTTGTACATCCCCTTTATCATAACAATAAAAAAACAAATAATTACATTGTCTTCACTTGAAGGTAATTATAAATTTAGATGTTCTTAGTAGCACAAACAGAACTTCAAACTGAACTTTTTTTTTGGGGGGGGGTCCAGTCGTGGGGCCTGAACTCTGGGCCTGTGCGCTGTTCCTCAGCTCTTCAGCTCAAGGCTAGTGCTCTGCCACTTGAGCCACAGCGCCACTTCCGGCTTTTTTCTTTTTGCTTATATGGTGCTGAGGAATCAAACCCAGGGCCTCATGCATGCAAGGCAAGCACTCTACCACTGAACCACCTTCCCAGCCCCAAACTGAACTATTTTTTTTGTTTTTTCTAGTAATTGGGCTTGAACTCAGGGCCTGGGTGCTTGTCTCTGAGCTTTTTTATTGGAGGCTAGCATTCTTCTACTTGATTTACAGCTCCACTTCAGAGGTTTTTGTGTGTGTGTGTGTGTGTCGTTTGTGGAGCTTGAACTCTGGGCCTGGAAGCTGTCCCTCATCTTTTCAGTTCAAGGCTAGCACTCTACCACTTGAGCCATAGCACCACTTCTGGTTTTCTTTGTTTTTTTTGGAGATAAGAGTCACATGGACTTTTCCTGCCCTGGCTGGCTTTGAACCGTGATCCTTAGATCTTAGCCTTTTGAGTAGCTAGGATTACAGGCAAGAGCCACTGGCGCCCAGCCTGACTTTTTTGGTAGTTAGAGATAAGAGTCACATAGGTTTTCCTCCCTGGGCAAGGTTTGAGCCATGATCCTTAGATCCCAGACTCCTAAGTAGCTAGGATGATAGGCGTAGTAACTAGTGAGTATTCTAAATGTTAGATCTGGAGGCATGTTTCAAGTGAAGCAACCAAATACTCCTCCCTATCTTTCTGGTAAAGACTTGTTCTGGGAAGCAGTGGTCATTCTGTTCATTTAACAATTAACTAGGCTGGGTGCTGATGGCTCAAGCCTATAATCCTAGCTACTTGGGAAGCTGAAATCTGAGGATCATGGTTCAAAGCCAGTCAGGGCAGGAAAAGTCCATGAGACTATTTATTATCTCCAGTTAATCACCAGAAAACTGGAAGTGTAGCTGTGGCTCAAAGTGGTAGAATATTAGCCTTTACTGAAAGAGTAAAGAACTCAGGAATGGCGCCCCAGCCTGAGTTCAAGCCCCATAACCAACAAAAATAAAAATGAGGGCGGGGCTGGGAAGGTGGCTCAGTGGTAGAGCGTTTGCCTTGCATGCTCAAGGCCCTGGGTTCGATTCCTCAGTACCACATAGGCAAAAAGAAAAAAGCCGGAAGTGGGCTCTGTGGCTCAAGTGGTAGAGCGCTAGCCTTGAGCTGAAGAGCTGAGGGACAGTGCCCAGGCCCAGAGTTCAGGCCCCACGACCGGACCCAAAAAAAATAAAATAAAATAAAATTGAGGGCTGGAAAGGTGGCTCAGTGGTAGAGTGGCTTGCCTTACATGCATGAGGCCCTGGGTTCGATTCCTCAGCACCACATAAACAAAAAAAAGCCAGAAGTGGCACTATGGCTCGAGTGGTAGAACGCTAGCCTTGCTTCCATGCTTCCACATGGAAATTTCAAATTAAAATAGCAGAAATTGTAACTTTGAGCCACAGCTCTACTTCCACCTTTTTGCTGGGTAATTGGAGATAATTGGTCTGAATTTGAACCTCAGTCTCAGCCTCCTGAGTAGCTAGGAGACATTACTATCATTGTCATCATCATCAAGCAAAATAGCCCATAAGGTTTATTTGTGTGTTTTTGCTGGTCCTGGGGCTTAAACTCTGGGCGCTCTCCCTGAAGTTTTGTGCACAAGGCTAGCACTCTACCATTTGAACCACAGTTCTGTTTTCATGTTTTTAGTGGTTAATTGGAGTCTCTCAGACTTTCCTGTCAGGCCTGGCTTTTTGAAGCATGAGCCTCTTCAGCCTCTTGAGTAGCTAGGGTTACAGGTATAAGCCATTGGTACCCAGCCACGGAATCTTTCATTTGACCTGCTTTGGGGCCAGCAGAACTCTGTAACAAGCTTCTGCCACCAGTTTCTAAGCAGTGTGATCATTGAATGCTAAGGAGGTAGCTCAAACCATACTACCTGAGTTAGTGCTTCCTTGCAGGGATTTATCAAATAATTATGTGCCTGTTGTAGGCCAGGTTTGGCTTTAGGCCCTGTAGATGATAGGTGAACAGTTACATAAAAACCTGTTAACATTGCTCAAAGGATATTTCATGGAAGAAATGAAAAGAATAATTTTAAAAGTCACTCCAATTCTCAGAACCTTCCTAAGGTTTGAAGGGTGAAGACACGCAAAAGCACTCATATCCTTGTTGGGGAGGTGTAGGAGCATGACTGGCATTGGCATCGGGAAGCCTGGCTGCCTTTGGAGGGATAAGCAGAGGCTGGTGCAGGCTTCCAGATCATGGCCAGGGCTTTGTTCTCAGTGCTCTGAGTAGTCTTAGCTGGATTGATAGAATGACCATCTTATATGCTTTCTGATTTAGCTGTTGTGGAAGCAGTTGGGAAATCCAAATGACAGTCTTAACTGTAGTGGATTGGAAAAAGGATTTCTGTATTAGCTGGACAGACTGAAGCCTGAACAGTTGTCAGGAATATTTGTCAGCAACACAAAAGGAATGTCAGAACGACCACAGTAGCAACAGGAGGTATTTATATTGGAGACAAAAGTACTCCTGCCTCTAAAAATGAGCCAATTTCTTTTGAGTATGTGCTAGTACTGGGGCTTGAATTCAAGCCCTGGTGCATTTTGTTTGACTTTTTCATTCAAGGCCAGTACCTACTACTTGAGCCATAGCTCCAATTCCAGCCTTTGAGTTGTTAGTTGAAACTAAGAGTTTCACAAGCTTTCCTACTCCAAGATCCTCAGATCTCAGCCTCCTGAGTAACTAGAATCACAGACATGAGTCACTGGTGCCTGACAGTCAGTGCTTTAGGTAAGAAAAGGTATTCATCAGATTATGTCTAAACCTGTCCATAGCCTTGGCTGCTGATGCAACTCTAGATTAGACCAGTGAAGTATGATAAGAATTCCATGCCATTTTTACCAATTTCTTTTCACAGAGCCAGCTGCTGTTCTGTTCCTCTTCCAAGGCTTCTCCAGGCCTTGTTTGTTGTGTTCTTTTTTTTTTTTTT
>NW_012267218.1:1721567-1730699 GCF_000151885.1 Dipodomys ordii | reverse complement strand
TTTTTTTTTTTTTTTTTGGGTCCAGTCGTGGGGCCTGAACTCTGGGCTTGGGCGCTGCCCCTGCACTCTTCAGCTCAAGGTGAGCGCTCTACCACTTGAGCCACAGCGCCACTTCTGGTTTTCTAGTGATTTATTGGAGATAAGAGGCTCAAGGACTTTCCTGCCTGGGTTGGCTTTGAATGGTGATGCTTGAGCCACAGCGCCACTTCCCGTTTTCTAGTGGTTTATTGGAGATAAGAGGCTCTAACTGACTTTCCTGCTCGGGCTGGCTTTGAACTTCCATCCTCAGATCTCAGCCTCAGCTAGGATTACAGGCCTGAGCCACCAGCGCCCAGCTGACTGTTGTGTTCTTGTATCTCCTTATAATATCCTGTGTGCTAGGGAACTGATTTCTGGCTCCGTTCCCCGTACAAAGTTAGCACAACCTTGGAAAAGGTTAAGTAAGACGACCTTCCTGGTTTCTTGGTCTGTTAAATGAGGCCATAATGAGATGCCCTTCCCCTCTGAAGTCCTAGCATATGTCTGCCACTGCGTACCGCCACTTTTCTACCTATGTGTATCCTTTTTTTTGCCAGGGGGTGGGGGTGTGGGGGGCGTGGGGAGAGCAGTCAGTCATAGTGCTTGACCTCAGGGCCTGGGCGCTGTCCCTCAGCCCTTCAGTTCAAGGTGAGTGTTCTACCATGTGAGCCACAGCGCCACTTCTGTTTTTCTGGTGGTTTATTGGCAATAAGAGTCGGACTTTCCTGCCTGGGGCTGGCTTTGAACTGAGATCTTCAGATCTCAGCCTCTTGGAGTAACTAGGATTACAGGTGTGAGCCACTGGTGCCCAGCTGTGTACAACACTTAAAGTGAATTCAAATCATGGTTTGAAAATGACATCATGATAATGCGTTTTTTATTTTAGAAAAACATGTGTGTGTGTTTGTGTGTGTGTGTCCGTGTCCATGTCTATGTCTTTGTCTATGTGTCTGTCCTGGTCCTAGGGCTTGAAATCAGGGCCTCATTGAGCAACTTTGCTTATGTTTTTGTTATTATAAAGTTTCAATTAAGTTCACAAGTATAGCTCACTGGTGGGTTCATCTGGTGGGTTGATGGGCTAGTCTCAGTCAGGCAGCTTGTCCCTTTTTTCTGCATACCACATCTCATCTTCAAAGAGACTGGACCACCTTCTTCATATTGTTCATTCGTCAGGGGTGAGAAGCATTTTATCCAGCCTTTAATTATTTTGAATTTGCTAATATTGAATTGACCAAAGCAGTTGATAACAGCCAGGTCCAATATGAATGTGAAAATTTGGTATACTCTACAGAAGTATACACTGTGAAGCATGGCTCAGAAAGGTCTTTAGTTTACACCTTCCATGCTAATTATTCCATCTTCTTCAGTTGAGGACTTCCTAAGTTGGTTTTTTTTCAGAATCTTGTTATAGATGTATTTGGAATTGTCAATCCCATATGCTCATGTTGAAGTTCATTAGGACTGTACCAATTTTGGTTCAAAGAATTAGAACACCTGGGTAAAAGATTGAATCAGACTAAGATTAATCAGTATCTATTCCTGCCTATATCTGATCTTATTTTAAAGTAACGAACAGCCGGGCACCAGTGGCTTACTCCTATAATCCTAGCTACTTAGGAGGCTGAGATCTGAGGATCATGGTTCAAATATAGCCCAGGCAGGAAATCTGTGAGATTCTTACTTCCAATTAAGTACAAGAAAACTAGAAGTGGGGCTGGGAAGGTGGCTCAGTGGTAGAGCGCTTGCCTTGCATGCCTGAGGCCCTGGGTTCGATTCCTCAGCACCACATAAGAAAAAAAGAAAAAACCTGGAAGTGGCGCTGTGGCTCAAGTGGTAGAGCACTAGCCTTGAGCTGAAGAGCTGAGGGACAGCGCCCAGGCCCAGAGTTCAGGCCCCACGACCCGACCCCCCCCCCAAAAAAAAAAAAAAAGAAAACTAGAAGTGGCCCTGTGGCTCAAAGTGGTACAGCACTAGCCTTGAGCACAAAAGCTGAGGCACAATGCCTAGGCCTTGAGTTCTAAACACAGATGGACTGGAAAAAAAAAAAGGGAAAATTGAGAGTGTCGTACTGTGTTTCTTAGGATTAATGTTGTTTTCCATAAGTTAAAGTACTTGGGAATGCTATTTGGTAATTGGTTATAAACCCAATGCAGTTCTATCTCAAGCTTTCACATTATTCTCAGATATGGGATAATAAACATTAGCAGTGAGTCAGTTATCAAAGAGAAAATTTGTATTTCAGTAGTGGCCTGTAGTGTTTAATAACATGTTGTGATTATCTGTTTTGTTTTTGTTTCATTTTAGCTCTTCAGAGAAGTAAGAATAATGAAGATTTTAAATCATCCAAACATAGGTATTTTCTGCTTTCTTGTGAATACTTTAGGGATCTAAATGCATAGATGAAAGTATCTCATGAAGCTAAATACATATTCCTGAGTAGACTCTTCACTCATACTTCAGGTATACTTCTTAATTACACCTACACCCACATATACTCACACCCACTAATAGTACACACACACACACCCCATTTAATAGTATTTTGAGCTTGAAGCTTTAATACAATAGAAAGATCTATAATTAGACTGAGTGTAAATTTTTAGTGTGTTTGAAAACTTAATTGTATTACATTAGTAGATACGAGAAAGTGGAATTATAGAAAGTCAGAATGTATACATTGATTTTTTTATTTTTTGTTGGTCCTGGGGCTTGAACTCAGGGCCTGGGCACTGTCTCTGAGCTTTCTCACTCAAGGCCAGTGTTCCACCACCTTAAGCTACTTCACCACTTAAGTTTTCTTGTGGTTAATTGGAGATAAGAATCTCATAGAGCTGGGAAGATGGCTCAGTGGTAGAGTGCTTGCCTGCCTCGCATGCATGAGGCCCTGGGTACGATTCTTCAGCACCACATAAACAGAAAAAGCCAGAAGTGGTGCAGTGGCTGAAGTGGTAGTTTTAGCCTTGAGCTGAAGAGCTCAGGGACAGTGTCCAGGCCTAGAGTTCAAGCCCTGTGACCAACAAAAATAAATAAAGAATCTCATGGAATTTCCTGCCTCGGCTGGCTTTGGAGCTTGACCCTCAGATCTCAGCCTCCTGAATAGCTAGGATTACAGATGTGAAAGTAAGCTGGGACTTGACTCTAATGGCAACAAGCATCAGGCCCCTTCAATATGACCACAAAGGAATAAAGAAAATACTTGAACAGAGCAGTACTAACAAGACAGATGAGTTACCAGGCAACAATGGCTCACAGCTGTAATCCTAGCTTCTCAGGAGGCTGAGATCATGGTTCGAAGCCAGCCTGGGCAGGAAAGTCCATGAGATTCTTTTCTCCAATTAACAACCAAAAAGCCAGAAGTGGTGCTATGGCTCAATTGGTAGGCAATATGCTGGAGCAAAAAACTTCAGGAACAGTGGCAAAGCCCAAGGTTCAAGCCCCAAAACCAGCACCAAAAAGAAAAAAATAAATGGCATACTTGCTATCTAGTTTTTTTGCCAGTCCTAGGGCTTGAACTCAGGGCCTGGGCACTGTCCCTGAACTTTTGCTCAAGAGCCACAGTGTTAGTTCCGGCTTTTTCTGTTTATGTGATACTAAGGAATTGAACCCAGAGCTTCATGCGTGCTATGCAAGCGCGCTACCACTAAGCCACATTCCCAGCCCTTTTTATTATTTATTTAATGACTTTCGTTGTTGTGTTGTTTTAGTTTATGTGGTACTGAGGAATGGAACCCAGGGCCTCATGCATGCTAGGCAAGTACTCTACAACTAAACTACAATCCCAGTCCATGATCTTTTTTTAATTTTTTAATTTTTATTTATTTATTTATTTATTTTTGGGTCCGATCGTGGGGCCTGAACTCTGGGCCTGGGCGCTGTCCCTCAGCTCTTCAGCTCAAGGCTAGCATTCTACCACTTGAGCCACAGCACCACTTCCGGCTTTTTTCCTTTTGCTTATGTGGTGCTGAGGAATCGAACTCAGGGCCTCATGCATGTAAGGCAAGTACTCTACCACTGAGCCACCTTCCCAGCCCCCAGCTTAATTTTTTTAAATGTGGTGTTGGGCTGGGCTCCAGTGGCTCAGGCCTATAATCCTAGCTACTCTGGAGGCTTAGATCTGAGGATCATGATTTAAAGCCAGCTGGGGCAGAAAACTCTGTGAGACTCTTATCTCCAATAAATCACTCAGAAGTAGGGTATGGCTCAAGTAGAGTTCTAGCCTTGAGCTGAATAGCTGAGGGACAGCGTCCAGGCCCAGAGTTCAAGCCCCACGACCGACAAAAAAAAAAAAAAATGTGATGTTGGGTTCAGACCCAGAGTTTTGTGCATGTTAGGCAAGCCCTTTTCCATTGAGCTACAGGTTAGGCCATAGTTTGTTTTAGCAGTGCTGGGATCACCCAGGGCTTTGGGCCTGACTAGGTAAGTTCTTTACCACTGAGCTACATATCCAGCCTCAAAACTATAGTTAAACACTGAAATTATACCTTGATTTAGAGTTCTCTGTTTACTGATGGTTTTTTGCTTATAGAATTATTATTATTTTTTTTTTGCCAGTCCTGGGGTTTGAACTCATGGTCTGAGTGCTGTTTCTGACAAGGCTAGCTTTCTACCACTTGAGCCACAGATTCCTCCACTTCCAGCCTTTTGTGCTTAATTGGAGATAAGAGCCTTAAACGGAAGTGGCACTGTGGCTTAAGTGGTAGAGAGTTTGCCCAAGCCTGACGAGCGCAGGAACAGCGCCCAAGCCCAGAGTTCAAGCCCCTCGACCGACCAAAAAAAAAAAAAAAGAAAGGAATTTTTAAGAAATTCTGGGTACCCAGAAATAAAATTGAGTTTGTGACATTCCTCACTTTTATAGTCTCTTCTGTTGTACTGTATGATTTTAAAAAATCCCTAGAAGCATTTTTTATTGAGCCAGTACTCAAAAACTCTCTTAATAGAGGAAAGTTGCTTTTCATAGTGTATACATGTACATGGGTTGTTATGTTCATGGGTAAGCCTGCAGACATTTGTTTTTCTTTTGTCTTTTCCTCTCTCTCAGTGAAATTGTTTGAAGTCATTGAAACTGAAAAAACACTCTACTTAATCATGGAATATGCAAGTGGAGGTAAGCATATACTTTTCCCCCTTCTTTTCTTTCAGAAGATTGCATAGCCAGACTATCCATATGGATAATTGTTAAGTTTCATCTAAATCCGGACTCATAATACACTAGTGAAGAACCAGAAAAGCTGATATTTAGCTGATAAAAGCTGCTAAATATCATTTACCACTTAAACTGTTTCCAAGTCTGTAGTTCAGTGCTTCACGTGGGCAACTTTTCCCCACTGTCCATCTCCAGAAATTGTGTTAAACTGAAGCTATGTGTGCATTAAACCCTAACTGCCCATTTGCATCTTTCTCAGCTCCTGTTAACCACCATTCTGTCTCTGAATTTAACTACTTTAGGTACTGAATAGAATGGGAGTCATACAGTATTGTCTTTTTTTTGCCTGGCTTTTTCACTTAGCATAATGTCTTTGAAGTAACCTGTTTTGTGGCATGTGCTGTTATTTCCTTCATTTTTAAGGCTGAATTCCTGTATATTTTGTGTACATTTTATTTGTCCCAAGTATTTAGATTTATTAATAAATGAGTGTGGTGAAAATAAATGTGTGCTATATGTTAGATGCTTTTCTTTCTAGATTTTAATGTCATTGGTGGCCAAAAATGATGGCTTCAGAACATATTACTGTATTTTTCTTAAAATGAAAATTAAAGTCTAATAGTTTTTTGAATTGATTCTCACTGTGGAGGTCAGCAGCTCTCCCGGTCACCTTTTCATTATCCCCACCTCTGGCCCATGTTAGACACATGGTAGATATTCAACAGATTTAGAGTTAGACTACATTTGTAAAATGTAAACCTCTGGAGAAGCTTCCTTCAAGATTGTAGTTTTTTTTTGTTGTTGTTGTTTGTTGTTGTTGTTGTTTTATCAGTTGTGGGACTTGAACTCTGTGCCTGGGCACTGTCCCTCAGCTCTTCAGCTCAAGCCAAGCGCTCTACCGCTTGAGCCACAGCACCACTTCCAAGATTGTAGTTTTGTCTTATAATAATTATTATTTTGCCAATCTTAGAGCTCGAACAGAGGGCCCGGGCATTGTTCCTAAGCTTCTTTTGCTCAAGGCTATCACTCTATCACTTGAGTCATAGTGCTACTTCTGGCTTTTCTGTTTGTGTATACTGAGGAATCAAACCCAGGGCTTCACGCATACTTTTGAAAATTTAGTTGGGATTTTCAAACTTGAGCAATAGGAAGAACTGAAGGTTAATGCAGAACCAAAAATTTGTATAGAATTGCAGTACTCATCCTATGTGAAGCACCACAACATAGAGTTCCCTTATAACTGCCTTGTTTGTGTGACCCTTGCGGTGGTGGAGGTGCTTGATTAAGCATCTTGTTCTTCACAGTGTCTCCACAGAATGGCTGGGCAGTGAGTGATGGGCCTTGAGGAAGTAGATGCTAGGAAGGCTTACTACAGTCTACTACTGCCAGTTATGGAGCAAGGCCTTCTGTTAGCATATAACCTCTCTGGTTTATCAGTTTACCATTGTTCTCTGTTCCTCTGTAGCTTAGAGACTCAGACCATGGGATTACTCTTAGTTATATAGGGGCAAGACTGGAATGGATGAGAAGAATCCCAAGTTTAAGGGAAAGGAGATGGGTAAACTGTATGCTGGTAGCTAACACATATAATCCTAACTACTCAGGAACCGGAGACCTGAAAGGATCAAGGCTCAGAGTCAGCCGGGGCAGGAAAGTCAGTGAAGAGTCTTACTTCCCAATTAACCACCAGAGAACCATATGTGTAGCTGTGGCTCCAAGTGGTAGAGTATTAGCCTTGAGCAAAAAAGCTCAGAGGCAGCCCAGGCCCTAAGTTCAAGCCCCATGACTTAAAAAAAAAAAAGAAGAAGAAGAAGCCAGGTGCTGTTGGCTCATGTCTGCAATCCTAGCTACTCAGGAGGCTGAGATCTGAGGATCATGGTTCAAAGCCAGCCCAATAAACCACTAGAAAACCGGAAGTGGCACTGTGGCTCAGGCGGTAGAGCGCTCACTTTGAGCTGAAGAGCTAAGGGACAGCGCCCAAGCCCAGAGTTCAAGCCCCATGACCGATGACCAAAAAAAAAAAAGGATGGGTAAATCCAGCTAGCCCTTGCTGACCATATGACTTGAAAATTTGGCTGGCTGGGGTTTGAGAATGTGGCGGAGTACTGTGTTTCTTGAGTAGCAAGCCAAGGCTCTGAGGTCAAACTTTCATATCAGAGTAAAAAATAATGTCCAGCTAACTGGGCTTCACTGTGTGTATTCTAACATAGTCCTCAATATTATACCTTAAGGAATAAAAAAAAAAAAAAAAGTGGTTGTTTACTGTCTTGGGGTGGATTGTATGGTTTGATGGTACTAGGATTTGAATTCCGGGCCTTGCTTTACTAGTGTAGTAGTCTACCACTGAGCCATGTTTCTAGCCCTGGTTTTCATGAGTTATTTTTAGAATTGTCTCCCTTCCTGTGCTTGCTGGCTCCTGTGTCACGATCTGCCTACTTTAGGCTTCCCATAGTTACTGGAATCACAGGCAAGTACCATTGTTCAGCCTCCCTTTGTGGGGACAGTCTCAAGTACCTTTCTGCCCAAGTTGGCCTAGAATTGTAATCTTCCCATTCTCAATTTCCCATAAAGCCTTGGATGACAGGCATGAACCACTGTCCCTAGTTATAGTTTGAGAATGGGGGTCTTATGAATTATTCTGCTCAGGCTGTTCTCAAACCATGATCCTCCTGTTCTCATCCCCTCAATTTGAGTAGCTAGGATTACAAGTATGATCCACTGGCACCCAGCTGGACTGTGTTATCATCAGCTCAGGGAAGCACTGTCTGATATGCACATTAAATTGACTGTTCTTGCTGGCTGCTGGTAACTTACACCTAGAATCCTAGCTCTACTACTCAGGAGGCTGAGATCTGAGGATTGTGACTCAAGCCAGCTGAGGCAGGCAGGAAAGTCCATGAGACTCTTATCTCTAGTTAACCACCAGAAAACCGTGGCTCAAGTGGTAGAGCACTAACAGGACCCATATCTAGTATCACCCCGTCCAACCTTTCTCTTGGTAAGGGTGCCACTCTGCTTTTTTTCTCCTGGTAAATAGCCTTTAGAGGGTTTTGGTTCAGTTGCTTAATCTGAATGTTAATACCTTTTTAATAAGGACAAAGAGATCTGACTTGAATTCCTAGTTTCTGAGTTGAATGATTATTAATTGCTTTATGGTTCCAGAAATCTCTTTAAGAGGCTTACATTGTATTAAAGTTTTTTTTTTTTTTTTTTTGGGTCCAGTCGTGGGGCCTGAACTCTGGGCCTGGGCGCTGTCCCTCAGCTCTTCAGCTCAAGGCTAGCTTTCTACCACTTGAGCCACAACGCCACTTACGGCTCTTTTTCTTTTTGCTTATATGGTGCTGAGGAATCGAACCCAGGGCCTCAGGCATGCAAGACAAGCGCTCTACCACTGAGCCACCTTCCCAGCCCTGTATTTAAGTTTTTAAAAATAGTTTTAAATTATGTTAAGAGACTTGAACTTATCTGTGCTCTTTGCAGCAGAAAGTGGTCTTCAACATTCACTTGCTCTCTGTTCCTGAAGTTAAACTGCTCTCAGTAAATATTTACATATCTTTAGTTGTTTTCACTTATTTGGTATTGATACCACTTCTCTGGAAACACATAGGTCATTTATTTAGAAAATGCTGATAATAAGCTGGATGTTGTGACACTCACCTGTAATCCCAGCACTTGGGAGATGGAGGCAAAATAGTTTGACACCAGCCTGGGCTACATGGCAAGAACCTGTTGAGAGTGGGGAGGGAGGAGTGAAGAGGTAGAGAGAAACTGGATTTCACTCACACTTCATCATGGTTAGAAAGCATTGTGTAGTGTTAGGCTGGGAAGGTGGCTCAGTGGTAGAGCACTTGCCTTGTATGCCTGAGCCCTGGGTTCAATTCCTCAGCACCATATAAGCAAAAAGAAAAAAGCCAGAAGTGGCGCTGTGGCTCAAGTGGTAGAGCGCTAGCCTTGAGCTGAAGAGCTGAGGG
>NW_012267218.1:1720117-1720367 GCF_000151885.1 Dipodomys ordii | reverse complement strand
CACCTTCACCTCACCTTCATCTCACCTTCACCTCACCTTCACTTCACCTCACCTTCACCACACCTTCACCTCACCTTCACCTCACCTTCACTTTACCTTCACCTTCACCTCAACTTCACCTCACCTTCACCTCACCTTCACCACACCTTCACCACACCTTCACTTCACCTCACCTCACCTTCACCTCACCTTCACTTCACCTTCACCTCACCTTCACCTCACCTTCACCTCACCTTCACCTCACCTTCAC
>NW_012267218.1:1713626-1719291 GCF_000151885.1 Dipodomys ordii | reverse complement strand
CTCACCTTCACCTCACCTTCACTTCACCTCACCTTCACCTCACCTTCACCTCACCTTCACTTCAACTTCACTTCACCTCACCTTTACCTCACCTTCACTTCACCTCACCTTCACCTCACCTTCACCTCACCTTCACTTCAACTTCACTTCACCTTCACCTCACCTTTACCTCACCTTTACCTCACCTTCACCTCACCTTCACTTCACCTTCACCACACCTTCACCTCACCTTCACTTCACCCTCACCTTCACCTCACCTTCACCTCACCTTCACCTTCATTGCACCGTCACCATGTCCTGAGCCCACTGCTCACCATCATTCTATGCTCATATTTATGCTTGACTACTGTACACGTTCCCCTCAGGTTCCCTTCCAACACACTCTCCTGTTTCTTTGCCCTCATCCTAACTCTCCTCTGTCAGCCAGATCCTTAAGAGTAAGTAATTTCCTTTTCTCAGTTTCCCATTTCCTTTAGAGTAAAGCTAGATATCTTCTTGAAGCCTGCTGTACACTTCCCATATCTCATTCCTTGTCCTCACCCCCTTGCTCTTTCTGACCCATGGCGGCCTTGATGTTTGCTCTCACTAGTGACTGCTTACTCAAACAGCTACATCGGCCTCTCCCTTCCATGGTCTGCAAAGTACAAACAAGCACAGTTATGCATGCACTTTAAAGTTTTCTTCCCTCTTTCTGCATAACACCCACAGGCATTTAACATACTACTTGTTTGTTGTTTACCTCCCCTGCTAGAAGAGAAATTACAGAAAAGAGATTGTGCTAGTTCATTACTGTATTTTCCAGAGCTGTGAAATAGTACCTGTCATTAGTAGGCAATCAGTATGTGGTGAATAGTTGAATAACAAATGTACTTAGGAAATGCTTTGTGATCATTAGCCTACAAGAAGGGTATCCTCCTTTAATAGACTTTAATCCATCTTAACTATCCATTTTCATTACTTAGTTGTTAAGGCATATTGAAACCACATACCCCTTACAATTAAAGTAGTGTGAACATGAGAAATTTTTTTTGGGGGGGGGGTCAGTCGTAGGGCCTGAACTCTGGGCCTGGGTGCTGTCCCTGAACTTTTCAGCACAAGGCTAGCACTCTACCACTTGAGCCACAGCACCACTGCTGGCTTTTTCTGCTTATGTGGTGCTGAGAATTCAAACCCAGGGCCTCATGCATGCAAGGCAAGCATTCTACCACTGAGCCACCTTCTCAGCCTCCAATTTTTTTTTTTCTTTGATGGTACTGTTTTGTTTTTGCCAGTCCTGGGATTTGTACTCAGGGCCTGGGCACTGTCCCTGGGCCTCTTTTGCTCAAGGCTAGCTAGCACTCTACCACCTGAGCCACAGCACCACTTCCAGCCTTTTCTGTTTATGTAGTACTAAGGAACTGAACCCAGGATTTCATGCGTGCTAGGCAAGCACTTTACCATTAAGCTACATTCCCAGCCTATCTGGGGCTTGAACTCAGAGCCTCGTGCTTACTAGGGTGCATTTTCCTTCTTTTTTTTTTTTTGTCAGTCATGGAGCTTGAACTCTGGGCCTGGTGCTCCCTCAGCTCTTCAACTCAAGGCTAGTGCTCTACCATTTGAGCCACAGCGCCACTTCAGGTTTTCTGGTGGTTTATTGGAGATAAGAGTCTCCAGCCCAGGCTGGCTTTGAACCACAATTCTCAGATCTCAGCTTCCTGAGCAGCTAGGATTACAGGCATGAGCCCCCGGCACCTGGCTTTTGTTTTTGTTTTTTGAGGCAAGGTCTTACTTATATAGCTCAGTCTGGCCTTGAACTTGCTATATAGCTCAAGCTGGCTTCAAACTCAATATCTTTTTCCTTCCTGAGTCCTGGAATTATAGAGGTACATTACCATGTCTAACTCAGGAATTTAAGGCTTTTTTTTTTCAGTTTAAGATTTTATTGGAGTGGTGCTATAGCTCAAGTGGTAGAGCGCTCGCCTTGAGCTGAAGAGCTGAGGGACAAGTGCCCAGGCCCAGAGTTCAAGCCCCACAACTGCCAAAAAAAAAAAAAAAGATTTTATTGGTACTGGGGGCTGGTGGCTCATGCCACCAGGGGCTGAGATCTGAGGATCACAGTTCAAAGCCAGCCCAGGCAGGAAAGTCCGTGTGACTCTTACCTCCAATAAACCACCAGAAGACCAGAAGTGGCGCTGTGGCTCAAGTGGTAGAGCCCTAGCTTTGAGCTGAAGAACTGAGGGACAGTGCCCAGGCCCAAAGTTCAAGTCCCACACCTGGGGGGCGGAAGGGGGGGGGTGGAGATTTTATTGGTGAACCTTAATGCTTTTAGTTAAACTTTATACTTACTTTAGTTCATATTCCACATATTCTTCATACCTACATTAAAAATAAAAATTAAAGCACTGATCAAAGGAAACAATTTATAAGAAGACTAATACTTAGATGTAGAACTTCTGCTTACTTTTATTTCTGTCAATTATAGGTGAAGTATTTGACTATTTGGTTGCACATGGAAGAATGAAAGAAAAAGAAGCAAGAGCTAAATTTAGACAGGTATGAATTAATATGTCATCATTTTATTAATTTAATTACAGATACCTTTCTAAACCTTAAAGCAAACAAGAGTTTAAGAGTTTTCATGGGCCCAGGTGCCTGCAACTCATGCCTGTAATCCTAGCTACTCAGGAGGCTGAGATTGAGATCTGAGGATCGTGGTTCAAAGCCAGCCCGGGCAGGAAAAATCCATGAGACTCTTATCTCCAATAAACCACTAGAAAACCAGAAATGGTGCTGTGGCTCAAGTGGTAGAGCGCTCGCCTTGAGCTGAAGAGCTAAGGGAACAGCGCCCAAGCCCAGAGTTCAAGCCCCTCGACCGACCAAAAAAAAAAGAGTTTTCATGGGGCTGGCAATGTGGCTTAATGGTAGAGTACTTTCCTAGCATGCATGAAGCCACAAGTTAGATTCCTCAGTGCCACATATAAACAGAAAAAGCTAGAAGTGGCGCTGTGGAGGGCTAACCTTGAGCCAAAAGAAGCTGAGGGACAGTGCCCAGGCCTTGAGTTCAAACCCCAGAACTGGCACACACACACAAAAAAAACATAAGGCCTCTTGGATGGAAATGGATTGGCCATCCAGTTCAACTAAAGTGTGTTGGGTACATTCATTTCCTGCTGGAGGCGCTATGTTAGAAGCAGACAAGTGCCTCTCTTTTTTTTTTTTCCTCTTTCTGGGGCTTGAACTCAAGGCCTGGGCACTGTCCCTGAGCTTCTTTTGCTCAAGGCTAGCACTCTACCACTTGAGCCACAGGACTGCTTCTGTGTATATGGTACTGAGGAATGAAACCCAGGCTTCATGCATGCTAGGACAGCACTCTATCAAGCACTCTACTAAGCCACATTCCCAGCCTTCATTAACTTTTCTTCTTGCCTTATCTTTACCTCCTATTTAAAGAGTTTTTGGGTTTTTTTGTCAGTTGTGGGGCTTGAACTCTGGGCCTAGGAGCTGTCCCTCCACTCTTCTGCTATCACTCTGCCACTTGAGCCACAGCACCACTTCCAGTTTTCTGGTGGTTAATTGGAGATAAGAGTCTCACAGACTTTCCTGCCTGGGCTGGCTTTGAACTGTGATCCTCATATCTCAGCCTCCTGAGTAGCTAGGATTACAGCCATGAGCCACTGATGCCTGGTTTAAGAGAATCATTTTAACAAGCCATTCTCTTCGAATGAACCTAGGGCCTTGTGGTTTGTTAGGCAGGCGTTTTACTTCAGTCCTATATTTATTTAAATCTTGCAGCAGCCTTATGAGTCGATAAAGATAGAAAACAGAAGCATTGGAAGATTATGTAACATGCACACACTTTGTGCCTGCTAAGTAGTGGAACTGTAGTAGACTGAGACTCTCTGACTCCAAACTCAGAGGGTGCACTGTCCTGCAGCTCATCAGCTCAAGGCTAACACTATGCCACTTGAGCCACAGTGTTACAACCAGTGGTTAATTGGAGATGAGTCTCATGGACTTTTCCTGCCTGGGCTGGCTTTGAACCTCACTCCTCAGATCTCCACCTCTTGAGTAGCTAGGATTACACATGTGAGCCACTGGCGCCTAGCCAAAATTCAGAGTTTTAAAAATCATTAAATTGGCTGGGTATTGGTGGCTATAATCCTATAATCCTAGCTATTCAGGAGGCTAATATCTGAGGATTACAGTTTGAAGTCAGCCTAGGCAGCAAACTCTGTGAGACTTTTTTTTTTTCAGTCATGGGTCTTGAATTCTGGGATTGGGCGCTATCTCTGAGCTCTTTCAGCTCAAGGCACTTGAGCCATAGTGCCACTTCCGGTTTTCTGGTGGTTAACTGGAGATAAGAGTCTCACAGACTTTCCTGCCCCGGCTGGCTTTGAACCACCATCCTCAGATCTTTGCCTCCTGAGCAGCTAGGATTACTATAGGCATGAGCCACTGACACCCCCCCCCCCCAACTTACACACCTGGCTGTGAGACTCTTATCTCCAGTTAAACACCAGAAAACTGTTAGTGATGCTGTGGCTCAAAGTGGTACAGCACTAGCCTTGAGTGAAAAAGCTCAGGGACAGCATCTAGGCATGAAATACTACTGCCCAAGCCGGGCACTGGTGGCTCACGCCTGTAATCCTAGCTACTCAGGAGGCTGAGATCTGAGGATCGCGGTTCAAAGCCAGCCCGGGCAGGAGAGACCGTGAGACTCCTATCTCCAATAAACCACAAGAAAACCGGAAGTGGAGCTGTAGCTCAAGTGGTAGAACGCTCGCTTTGAGCTGAAGAGCTGAGAGACAGCGCCCAGGCCCAGAGTTCAAGCCCCACGACTGACCAAAAAAAAAAAAAAAATACTACTGCCCAAATAAATATGATCTTGTAATAAGACTTTATTTGTAAAGAATAGAAGCTGAAAATGTTTTTTCTTACTTGTGATTGTTTCTAACATATTTATAAGATGATTTCTGTGTTGCTTTGTATGTCCTTCCCCCACGGTATAAGCCCTGCTTTCACTGTATTTGATGTTGGTATAATTTGTGGAGGGGAAGGGAAAAAAAAAAAACAAATAGTTTAAATAGGGATACAGGTGGACCCATTGCAACAATGAAATGTATAAGACGTTATGTCGAAAAACGAACTTTACAACTCTTGGGGGGGGAGGGGGAAGAGGGGGGAAAAATGGGAAGGGGAAACAAAGGAGGAGGCAACAATGCTTGATAAGAAGTGTACTCATTACCTTGCCCATGTAATTGTAACCCCTGTACGGTATTTTCACAATTAAAAAAAAAAAGAATGGAAGCTTCAAACCCTTCGCTCACATTTACAATCCTAGCTCTTCCGGAGTCTGAGATCTGAAAATCTGTCTAGGCAAAGAAGACTCATCTCCATTTAACCACCAGAAAGCCAGAAGTCGTGTTGTGGTTCAAGTACTCAAGTAGCCTTGAGTACAAAAGCTCAGCTTCGGCTCCCAGGCCCTGAGTTCAAATTCCAGGACTTGAACAAAAAGGAGCAGGAATGACAGATATTAAATATCCAAGTTGAAAATGTAGCCATCATTTAACTTGACTTCCCACTGGAGTTAAGCCTTAAAGAGAAGAAATTAGACTTACTGAATTCTGGAAACTCAAACATTTGTTTGTCCTTTGCATAACGAGTGTGTGTGTGTGTGTGTGTGTGT
>NW_012267218.1:1701461-1713461 GCF_000151885.1 Dipodomys ordii | reverse complement strand
AAAAAAAAAAGAGCCTCACGAACATCCTCAGATCTCAGCCTCCTGAGTAGCTAGGATTACAGGTGTGAGCCACTGGCGCCCGGCTCCTGATTAGTTTTTACAGGTGTGAGCTACCAGCACATGGCTCAGTAACTACTCTTAATTATAAATTGGCTACCTAAAAGCCAATATTTTTTGCCTCATACAGCTTAAATTTTTCTCATCCAGAGGAATCTGACGAGGAGCAATTTATGTGAAAGTGATCTGTTGACCAAGAGATAAGGGTGTGTGACAGCCAGGGAGAGGAGAGCAAGCCATGCCTAGTCCCTCTCCTATCCACTCCTCACCCCTGACCCCTACATTAGCTAGACTTGTCGGAGAGACTTAAGCAGTTACTGCACCATGACTTAAGATTCTTATTTTAAATTTTCTGCAGAGGAAACAGTATTCATTTGAGAAACCTTATTAGACTGATACACAAAGTGTATGTGCTAGATTTGCTGTACATAGAATTATTGTCATTACTTGTCACTTGACTCAGCTCCTTCAGCCTAGAAGAAGCAAGCATAATACTGATTCTACTTTTCTGTTTCTAAGAGTCTTACTTTTCAGCCACTTATAAATCATCACTATTTTGACTAATTTTTTTAAAGTTGTCCTGTTTATGACAAAGTGGAGGAAGGTATTACACACATACACAGCACTGAAATAGTGTTTATGCCATATATAGGTCCTTCATTCCATGTTCAGCAAATGTTTTTCCCTCTTTCTACACCATTTCCATTCTTACTTAATATGTATGCCCTTTTAATTTTTGGTTGAGCTCTTTTTCTTTTCAAAGAAGATAGATTCTGCTCTACCTTCTTTGTTTGCCTCTGGCAGATGGTATCTCTGTTTTTTCCTGGACGACCAAAAAGGAATTAGTCTAGCTTCTTATGTTAACCTGGAAAATGTCCAGATCCCCAGCTTCCTTAAAGGTCACACTCCTAGCTTAAGAACAGATCCAGAAACAGCAGTAGAGTTGATTATTTTCCAGTTACCTTTGAGTTGTCCTAAAAGAGGACAAGATAAAGGCAAATGTGATTCAAAAGCAGAATTTGAAAATCACTTGCACCTGTAATCCTAGCTACTCTCAAGGCTACTCTCAAAGCAACTTCAGAGCCAGCCTGGGCAGAAAATTTCCAATTAGGGCTGGGAAGGTGGCTCAGTGGTACAAGTGCTTGCCTTGCATGCCTGAGGCCCTGGGTTCGATTCCTCAGCACCACATAAGCAAAAAGAAAAAAAAAGCCGGAAGTGGCACTGTGGCTCAAGTAGTAGAGCACTAGCCTTGAGCTGAAGAGCTGAGGGACAGCGCCTAGGCCCAGAGTTCAGGCCCCACGACCAGACCCAAAAATAAAAATTCCAATTAGCACTAAAAAAAGCTGGAAGTGGAGGTATGGCTCAGTGATAAAGTGCTAGCCTTGAGCAAAAACGCTCAGGGACTGTACTCTGGCTCTGAGTTCAAACCCTAGTACAGACACAAAAAGAACACTTACAAGCTAAATCTCAGTATCAGAAAAATAAATCAGAAGGATAAATTAATATCAGTACTGAATGAAGGGGAAAAAAAGAAAAGAAAAGAATTCAGTCAGGAAGTAGCAAAGTAAAATGTTCTTGTCGGTCGTGGGGCTTGAACTCTGTGACTGGGTGCTGTCCCTGAGCTCTCCACCACAGGGCCACTTCCAGTTTTCTGGTGGTTAATTGGAGATAAGAATCTCATGGATGGCTGGGAAGGTGGCTCAGTGGTAGAGTGCTTGCCTCACATGCATGAGGCCCTGGGTTCAATTCCTTAGCACCACATAAGCAGAAAAAGCTGGAAATGGTGCTGTGATTCAAGTGGTAGGGCTGAAGAGCTGAGGGACAGTGCCCAGGCTGAGTTCAGCCCTCACAACCAACAAAAAAAAAAATAGTCTTATGGACTTTCCTGCCTGGACTGGCTTTGAATCACGATCCTCAAATCTCAGCCTCCTGAGTAGCTAGAATTACAGGCATGAGCCACAGTCACCCACTATTCTCGATAAATTTTTGTTTGGGCAAAACAAAGTTATTTTACTTACCCTGTTTTCAAGCAACAGTAGTCAAAATAACATGCTGGAAAGAAGAATGATGGAAGAAGTAACAGATCATAAATTGATATGTTAAATCAAAATCCTTTGTACAACTACTTAAAGGTAATAAGAGTAATGATAAATAAACATGTAAGCCAGGAGCTGGTGGCTCATGCTGTAATCCTAGCTACTCAGGAGGCTGAGATCTGAGGATCCTGTTTCAAAGCTAGCCTGGGCAGGAAAAGCTGTGAAACTCTCATCTCCAATAAACCACCAGAAAACTGTGGTTCAAGTGGTAGACCCCTAGCCTTGAGCTGAAGAGCTGAGGGACAGCACTCAGGCCCAGAGATCAAGCCCCATGACCGTCACAAAGAAAAAAGAAATATGTGGGCATCATTGGCACATACCTATAATCCTAATTACTTAGGAAGTCTGTGATCTGAGGATTTAGGTTCAAAGCTAATATAGGGAGGAGAGTCCATGAGATACTTATCTACAATTACCAGTAAAAAGCCAGAAGTAGAGGGGCTGGGAATGTGTCATAGTGGTAGTGTTCAAACATGTATGAAGCCCTGGGTTCCATTCCTCAGTACCACATAAATAGAAAAGGCCACAAGTAGTGCTGTGGCTCAAGTGGTAGAGTGCTAGCCTTGAACAAAAGAAGCTCAGAGAAAGTGCCTACTCCTTGTGCTCAAGCCCTCTAGGACTGGCAAAAAAAAGCCAGAAGTGGAGGTGTGGCTCAAGTGGTAGAAGCCAGACTTGAGTGAAAAAGCTAAAGGATAGCACACAGGACCTGAGTTAAAACCCCATTATCAGTACGCCCAGAAAGGGAAGAAAGCTTCACCTCTCCTGTAGTTTTTTGTTTTTGTCGGTTGTGGGGCTTGAACTCAAGGCCTGGACACTGTCCCTGAGCCTCTTTGTGTTAAAGACTAGCACTCTACCACTTGAGCCACAGCGCCACTTCCAGCTTTTTCCGTTTATGTGGTACTGAGGAATCAAATCGAACCCAGGGCGGTTCATGTATGTTAGGCAGACACTCTACCACTAAGCTACTGTGTAGTCCAGACTATACCTGCCTGCCTTCTCTCCTTCCTTTTTTTTTGGGGGGGGGAGGTTGGTGCTAAAACCAGGACTTGAACTCAGGGCCTCACATTCTTACTTAATCCAGGCTGGCTCTCTGCCACCCAAGCTCCATGTTCCTTTTTGGGGTTTTGCTGATTGATTTGAGAGAAGAATCTCATGATCGCTGGGCACAGGTGGATCACACCTGTAATCCTAGCTACTCAGAAGGCTGAGATCTGAGGATCACGGTTCAAAGCCAGCCTTGGCAGGAAAGTCCATAGGACTCTTATCTCCTATAAACCATTAGAAAACCGGAAGTGGCGCTGTGGCTCAAGCGGTAGAGCACTCGCCTTGAGCTGAAGAGTGCAAGAGTGGCCAAGCCCAGAGTTCAAGCCCCGTGACCGACAAAAAAAAAAAATCTCATGATCTGGGCTGCTAGTGGCTCGTGCCTTGTTACTTAGGAGGCTGAGATCTGAGAATCATGGTTCGAAGCCATCTTGGGTAAAAAAGTCTGTGAGATTCTTCAATTAACCACCAGAAAATTGGAACTGGAGCTGTACCTTAAAGAGCATGAGCGTTGAGCAAAGAAACCTAAGAACAGTACCCAGGTTCTGAGTTTAAGCCCCATGACTGACACAAAGTTCTTAGAAATCTGTCTGCCTGGGCTAGTTTCAAATCCGTTTCTTAGATCTCAGCCTCAAAGCCTCCCAGTTACACTACAAAATAATATTGGAAGTACTTTTTTTTTTTTTTAGCACCACTGCAGTTTGAACTCAGATCCTTGAATAAGTCTTTCATCTTAGGAATTGCTGATGGTGATTAACCCTTGCCTGTCTTTTCCAGATTGTGTCTGCAGTACAGTATTGCCATCAAAAACGAATTGTTCACAGAGACCTCAAGGTGAGTGGTCACTTCCTTTGGTGGTAGTTTCACAAATGAGATATAGTTAATGAGTTTTGGGTCTTTTTTTTTTTCTTTTCTTTTGCCTGTCATGGGGCTTGAACTCAGGGCATGGGCACTCTCTTTGAGCTTCTTTTGCTCAAGGCTAGCACGCTACCACTTGAGCCACAGCACCACTTCAGGCTTTTTTTTGGGGGGGATGGGCTTGAACTCTGGGCCTCATCTGAGGGATGCTGTCCCTCAGCTCTTCAGCTCAAGGCTAGTTCTCAATCACTTGAGCTACAGTGCCACTTCCAATTTTCTGGTGATTAATTGGAGATAAGAGTCTCATGGACTTTCCTGCCTGGGCTGGCTTTGTACCTCTGTCCTCAGATCTCAGCCTCCTGAGTAGCTAGGATTATAGGTGTAAACCACCGGTGCCTGGCTCACTTCAGGCTTTTTTCTGTTTACATGGTACTAACTAGCTAGGATTACCAGATCTCAGGACCCATACTTACTTAATCTCTGTACTGATGGCTTCCGAGTGCAAAGCCCTGACTTCTTGATCACTGTACATCCAGATAACCATTTAGGGTCTGCTTTGTAGTAACATCCTGATTGTTTGTAATTAATGAAAGTGACTGTGATTTATATCTCTGGATTGTTGTTGAGGATTCTTCCCACTTACAGCTATTTCAACAATGTTTAATGTGCCTAAAGAAAATACAAGGCTGGGTGCTGATAGCTCACACCTGTGATCCTAGCTACTCAGGAGCTAAAGATTGAAGTTCAAAGCCAGCCTGGTCAGACTTTACCTTCAATTAACTACCAGAGCCTGGTCAGACTTTACCTTCAATTAACTACCAGAACCGGAAGTAGCACTGTGTCTCAAAGTGGTATAGCTAGTCTTGAGCATAAAAGTCCAAGGACCATCCCTCAGGCCCTGCATTCAAACCCTATGACCAACAAACAACAAAGAATACATCTTTAAAAAAAAAAAACAAAACCTTATTCTTTTTTTCTTTTTTGCCAGTTCTGGCTTGAACTAAAGGCCTGGGTGCTGTCCCTGAGCCTCTTTGTGCTCAAAGCTATAGCACTCTACCATTTGAGTCACAGTGCAACTTCAGCTTTTTTGGGTAGTTCATTGGAGATAAAAGTCTCAGGGACTTTCCTGCCCCTGTTAGCTTCAAACCACAATCCTTAGATCTCAGTCTCATGAATAGGTAGGATTACAGGTATGAACTACTGGCACCCAGCTTACAACCTTATTCTTAGTAGAAAAAGTTGTCAAAAGTTTTTCTTGACCTTGGGGTAGTTAATATTTAAATTTGTTATTAGCCTATATTTGATATTTATATTTGACTGTTGGTTCTAAAACTAGGAGTTGTAATTTGTCTCCTATTTTTTCCTCTAGAAAATATTTTCCAATTTAATTAATTAGGAGACATTTACTATATATTGTTGTAAAAAAACCTTTTATACAATGCCTAATCCTGTCATAGTTGTGATTTTATTTAAGCTTTGCTTTTGTCTTGTGTTTTCCCTCTAGGCTGAAAATCTATTGTTAGATGCGGATATGAACATTAAAATAGCAGATTTTGGCTTTAGCAATGAGTTTACTGTTGGCAGTAAACTAGATACGTTTTGTGGTAGTCCTCCATATGCCGCCCCAGAGCTCTTCCAAGGCAAAAAGTACGACGGACCAGAAGTCGATGTGTGGAGTCTCGGCGTCATTCTGTACACTCTAGTCAGTGGGTCACTTCCCTTTGATGGGCAAAACTTAAAGGTATAAGAAGCAGTTGCTGCTGTGTTCTTTTTTTTTTGGCTGGTCCCTGGGCTTGAACTCTGGACTTGGATGCTATTCCTGAGTTTTGCTCAAGGCAAGTGAGCACTCTACCACTTGAGCCACAGTGCTACTTGTAGCTTTTTCTGAGTAGTTTATTACACATAAGAGTCTCACAGACTTTTTGGCCCATGTTGGCTTCAAACCTTAACCCTTAGGTCTCAACCTCCTGAGTAGCTAGGATTACAGGGATGAGCCACTGGCACCTAGCTCTGTACTAATATTTTTAACATTATATCAGTATTAGTTTCAGTGGGTTCTTGTGAACTTTGTTTTTGTTTTGTTTGTTTGACTCACTAGTTTTATTTCTTCTCTACATCCCCAAAGGAACTGAGAGAGAGAGTATTGAGAGGGAAATACAGAATCCCATTCTACATGTCCACAGACTGTGAAAACCTCCTCAAACGCTTCCTGGTGCTGAACCCAGTTAAACGTGGCACTTTGGAGGTAACCGCTCCAGGGCAAAGGGAGAGAATTTACAGAACTTGACTTGGTTTGTGTGATATACTAAATGCTTGTGTGGGGTGTTTCAACCAGGAAGTTAAAAAAAAATGTTACCCTGAGCAGTAATCAATGAAATATTGAAAATAAAGTTTCCTTAATATTGTGATTATTGGCTTGTTTTATTTTATGCTACTAATGAACAGTTGTCCATTTCAGCAAATCATGAAGGATAGGTGGATCAATGCAGGGCATGAGGAAGATGAACTTAAGCCATTCGTCGAACCAGAACTAGACATCTCAGACCAGAAAAGAATAGGTAATTAATTATTCTGTGTTTGCGTAGTGTGTGTATTTGTAAAAGAAAAGCATTTATTTGATTCCTGTGTGTATATTTCAAAAAGGAAAAACACAACGTTTATGGATCAATTCTTTCATAGTACCTGTAGTTTCCTGTTCCATTACTCAGTAACTCAGAAAGACGACTGCGTGTTCATGTTAGAACATGGGGAATCTTTTAGGTCAAATAAGGGAAATTGTTTTGCCCTGTAACAAAATGACTTTTTAGCAAATTAGAACATTATAAAATATATTTTACCCTTCTTTTAGATATTATGATAGGAATGGGATATTCGCAAGAAGAAATTCAAGAATCTCTTAGTAAAATGAAATATGATGAAATCACAGCTACGTATTTGTTGTTGGGGAGAAAATCTTCAGAGGTAAGAGTAATCAGAGAAGACCTAAAATACCTTTGGTGTTCATTATCAGTTTATGTGAACTGTACTCTAGTTTTTAAAAAAATGTATGTGTACTGTATTAAACACATCATTAAGGGGCTGGGAAGGTGGCTTAGTGGTAAAGTGGTTGCCTTGCATGCATGAGGCCCTGGATTCGATTCCTCAGCACCACATAAGCAGAGAAAGCCACAAGTAGCTCTGTGGCTCAAGTGGTAGACCACTAGCCTTGAGCTGAAGAGCTGAGGGACAGCGCCCAGGCCCAGAGTTCAAGGTCCACGACAGACAAAAATCAAAACAAAAATCATTTAAAAAAAAATCTACCTGCGGATAACACATTTCCTTTAGCCACTATGAGCTATTGTTTTAAATATAATAATCATTTATGATAGTGTAATAAAACTGGTTATTCCTAAATTAACCTGTAGTTGTTAATAGTTTGGAAATTACAAAGTGGCAGAGTAAACAGAATGTCTTTGGCTATTTGGAAAAAGTTAGGAAGATCATTGTGTGAGTTTTCCCAGTCATCAGAAAAATAATTGTGTCTAAGTTTAGGGTTGTCTTTTTTTTGTCATGATACCTGCCCTTAAGTACACATTCGTGAGAAGTGTGTATGTCATGAGAAGCTGAGTTCCTGACAAACCACTGGGGTCTGTATGGCTGTTCTTATTCTCCTGTAGCTGGATGCTAGTGACTCCAGTTCTAGCAGCAACCTTTCACTTGCTAAGGTTCGGCCAAGCAGTGACCTCAGCAACAACACTGGACAGTCGCCTCACCACAAAGTGCAAAGAAGTGTTTCTTCAAGCCAGAAGCAGAGACGGTACAGTGACCATGGTAAGCCTGAGACCATTCTAGTGCCTTCTCTGAGCGTGTCCTCTTTTTTTGTTGGTCGTGGGGCCTGTACTCTGGGCCTGGGTGCTGTCCCTCACTCAGCTCTTCAGCTCAAGGCTAGCGCTCTACCACTTGATCCACAGTACTACTCCTGGCTGTTTCTGCTTATGTCGTACTGAGGAATCGAACCCAGGGCCTCATGCATACAAGGCAAGCACTTTACCACTGAGCCACCTTCCCAGCCCCAAGAGTATACTCTTATATAAGCCTTGCATGTTTGGAGATTGACTTAATGTCTATTCCTAGGATTTCTTGGGGCTCCTACCAGCGCTGACATGATCAAGGCTTTGATGTTGGCACATTTGGTAGGCTTTTGCTAGGTAAGGTTTTGTTGAGTGGGAACATCAACCTCTGCCCTTTGAGATCCCAGTGGTTCAGCTCATCGATTCTCCACCTCTTTCTTGGGCTGTCTAGAGCAGCAGTGCTGGTAGAGCTGTCTGTGTTGGGTGCAGTGTTCTCTGTAGTCGGGACAGCTAGCTGTGAGTCATGGGAGGCTAATGAGACTTGAGCGGAAGAAATGAGCCACCTTTTGAAAATTTCAATAACACCTGTCCAGTGGATACCATATTGGACAGACTGCCCTGGAAAATATGCAGTATCCCATTCTTGCCTCAATACACAAGTTGAGTGTTTACTGTCACCTGTACCTTCTCTCTTGGTGTGGTGAAACCACCCTCACTTTTGTGCTTCACCACAAGTTGCTCTATTATGAGGCAGATAGCCCTCACAAGTGTGCTTCTCAAGCCCATGGCTATTCCACTTTCAAGGCTACCCTATATTGAGTCCTAAGTCAGTAACATATGTGTGTCTAGTCACCTGAAATTATAAATGTTCTAATATACATTCCTTGTTTGTCCCTGTTCATTGCATTTCCTTGCCCTGGATGCTTTCTACCTCCACTCTTTCATCTTTGAGATTTGAAACTGAGTGCTGCAACAAACATTTCAAATGTACACAGATTGGTTTTACACTGAATAGTGAAATTTGCTTGGCTTTTACTTCTCTTTTTGCAGCCATGTGCAAGGCCTTCAAGGCCATAAGTGTTAGCTATGCCTGTTCTGACACCAGTATTTGTGTAGATAGTTTTGTTTGGCCTTTTTGGGTTTTTTTTGTTTGTTTGTTGTTTTTTGGTCGGTCCTGGGAGTTGAATTCAGGGCCTAAATTCTGTCCCTAAGCTTTTTCAGTCAAGGTGAGCACTCTACCATTTTGAGCTACAGCGCCACTTCTGGTTTTCTGGTGGTTAATTGAAGATGAGTGATGAGTCTCATAGACTTTCCTGCCTGAGATGGCTTTGAACTGCAATCCTCAGATCTCTTTGCCTCCTGAGTAGTTAAGATTATAGGCATGAAGCCGGGCACCATTAGCTCACACCTGTAATCTAGCTACTCAGGAGGCTGAGATCTGAGAACTGAGGTTTGAAGCCAGCCCAGGCAGAAAAGTTCATGAGACTCTTACCGTCAGTTCATCACACCAAAAAGCTAGAAGTAGAACTGTGACTCAGGTGGTAGAACAGTAGCCTTGATCACAAAAACTCAGGGACAGTGCCCAGGCCATGAGTGCAATCCCCAAGACTGACATCAAAAACTTAAAAAAAATAGAGAGAGATAAAAAGATGTTTGGGTCTGGTAGCAGACATTCACGAATCCTTAATTTTATCAATAAGAAAAAAATAATTTGGATCCATTTTTTTTTTTTTTTTTTGGTCCAGTTGTGGGGCCTGAGCTCTGGGCCTGGGCACTGTCCCTCAGCTCTTCAGCTCAAGGCTAGCGCTCTGCCACTTGAGCCACAGCCCCACTTCCCGCTTTTTTCTTTTTGCTTATGTGGTGCTGAGGAATCGAACCTAGGGCCTCATGCATGCAAGGAAAGCGCTCTACTACTGAGCCACCTTCCCAGCCCTTGGATCCATTTTTTACATTTTACCCAAAGTAAGATTCCAAGTAAAGATCTAAATATAAAAACTTAGGCTTGGGAATGTGGCTTAGTGGTAGAGTGCTTGCCTAGCATTCATGAAGCTCTGGGTTCGATTCCTCAGTACCACCTAAATAAAAAAAAGCTGGAAGTGGTACTGTGGCTCCAGTGGTAGAGTGCTAGCCTTGAGCAAAAAAAGCTGAGGGCTGGGCACCAGTGGCTCACGCCTGTAATCCTAGCTACTCAGGAGGCTGAGATCTGAGGATCGTGGTTTAAAGCCAGCTCATGCAGGAAAAGTCCGTGAGACTCTTATCTCCAATAAACCACTAGAAAACTGGAAGTGGCAGTGTGGCTCAAGTGGTAGGGTGTTTGCCTTGAGCTGAATAGCTGAGGGACATCACCCAGGCCCAGAGTTCAAGCCCCACAACCAACAAAAAAAAAAGTCTTTCAGACTGTCCTGCCTAGGAAGTGGTGCTGTGGCTCAAGTGGTAGAGCACTAGCATTGAGCTAATGAGTTCTGGGACAGCGCCCATGCCCACAGTTCAAGCCCCACCACCAACAAAAAAAAAAAACAGACTGTCCTGCCTAGGCTGTCTTTGAACTGTGTTCCTTAGGTCTCAGACTTACGAGTAGCTAGGATTATAGATGTGAATCAACAGCAGCCAGCTTCCTTTTTTACTTTTAATTTGTTTTCCCATAAGGTAAATATTTAGATTTTTGTCATGAAGTAGCCATTTCACTGTTGACCTTCTTTCAGTAGGCCTAAAGACTCTTTTACTGTAGAATAAATGATGAGCATTTTATGCTGTTCTCTTTTTGAAACAGGGTCATCTGATTTTTTTCTGGTGGTTTTCTAGAGATAGGAATTTCACAGACTTTCCTGCTTAGGCTGGCTTTGAACTGTGATCCTCAGATCTCAGCCTTCTGAGTAGCTAGGATTACAGGCGTGAGCCACATCAGGCCAGTGCTGTTCCTTTTTGTTGTTGGTTGTGGTCGTGAGGCTTGAACTCGGGTCAGGGTACTATCCCTGAGCTCTTTGGCTCAAGGCTAGCATTTTGCCACCTGAGGTACAGCACCGCTTCTGATTTTCTGGTAGTTAATTGGAAGTAAGAGTCTCATGGACTTTCCCTGCTTGGGCTAGCTTTAGACGGTGATCCTCAGATCCAGGCTTCTTGAGTAGGAGTACAAGTGCCACCAGTGTCTGGCCTTCCAGTGCCATTCTTTTTTTTTTTTTTTGGTCAGTCATAGGGCTTGAACACTGTCCCTCAGCTCTTCAGCGCAAGGCAAGTGCTCTACCACTTGAGTCACAGCGCCACTTCTGGTTTTCTGGTGGTTTGTTGGATATAATAACAGTTTCACAGACTTTTCCTGCCTGGGCTTGCTTTGAACTGCGATCCTCAGATCTTAGCTTCCTGAGTAGCTAGGATTACAGGCATGAGCCACCAGCACCCAGCTGGCTTCCAGTGCTGTTCTTTAAGATTACTACTGGAATAGCTGGGAGCCAGTAACTTATGCCTATGATCTAGTTACTCAGGAGGCTGTGACTTGGAGAATATAAGCACTCAGCTTGTCTTCTGTCTTTTAAAAAGTAAACTTTATATTGTAGCTGGACCAGCCATACCTTCAGTTGTGGCATACCCCAAAAGGAGTCAGACCAGCACTGCAGATAGTGACCTCAAAGAAGATGGAATTGCCTCCCGGAAATCTAGTGGCAGTGCTGTGGGAGGAAAGGGAATTGCTCCTGCCAGTCCCATGCTTGGAAATGCAAGTAATCCCAATAAGGCAGATATTCCTGAACGCAAAAAGAGCCCTGCTGTCCCTAGTGTAAGTATCATTGGACTGTGGAGTAGTGTTGGCCCTCTGTTATTTAAAGCCTTGACTCCGATGGAATCTTAGAGAATTTTCTATTTAAGGTCCACGTCTTAGTCCCCTGAGTAGTTATCATTACATGTGTGAGCCCGTCAGCACTCAACTCTTCCCCCTTCCAAAAAAAGGGGGGGGAGTCTGGTCATGGGGCCTGAACTCTGGGCCTGGGCACTGTCCCTCAACCTTTTAGCTTAAGGCTAGCGCTCTACCACTTGAGCCACAGCACCACTTCTGGCTTTTTTTCTTTTTGCTTATGTGGTGCTGAGGAATCAAACGCAGGGCCTCATGCATGCAAGGCAAGCGCTCT
>NW_012267218.1:1695112-1698730 GCF_000151885.1 Dipodomys ordii | reverse complement strand
TTGGTCAGTCGTGGGGCCTGAACTCTGGGCCTGGGCGCTGTCCCTCAGTTCTTCAGCTCAAGGCTAGTGCTCTACCACTTGAGCCACAGCACCACTTCCATCTTTTTTCTGCTTTTTCTGCTGAGAAATTGAACCCAGGGCCTCATGCATGCAAGGCAAGCGCTCTACCACTGAGCCACCTTCCCAGCCCCACTAATTTTTAATATATAGGGTTTTTCTCTTGAAAATCTGCTTTATGGTTTGGTCAACTGTGGCTTACGCCTGTAATTTTAAGTATTCAGGAGGTTAAGACTTGGAGGGTTGAATTTTGAACCCAGCCTGAAGCAGAAAAGCCCTGAAGACTTCATCTCCAACTAAGCAGCAAAATGCCAGACTGGAGATAGGGCTCATGTGGTAGACATGCAGCCAAAAGCAAGAAAGTCAAGTGAGAATGGGAGACCCTGAATTCAAGTCCTGGCATTATAACACACACACACACACACACATACGCGCACACACGTTTATGTATTGCTTTTTTTTTTAATTAGTTCATGTATTGCTTTTTTGTTGTTGGTCATGGGGCTTGAACTCTGGGCCTGGGCGCCATCCTGCAGCTCTTCAGCTCAATGCTAGCGCTCACAACTTGAGCCACAGTGCCTCTTCTGGTTTTCTGGTAGTTTGTTGGAGATAAAGAGTCTCACTGGGGGCTGGGAAGGTGGCTCAGTGGTAGAGCGCTAGCCTTTTTTTTTTTTTTTTGTCGGCCGTGGGGCTTGAACTCTGGGCCTGGGCACTGTCCCTCAGCTCTTCAGCTCAAGGCTAGCACTCTACCACTTGAGTCATAGCACCACTTCCAGCTTTTTTCTTTTTGCTTATGTAGTGCTGGGGAATCGAACCCAGGGCCGCAGGCATGCAAGGCAAGCGCTCTACCACTGAGCCACCTTCCCAGCCCCCCTATGAAACTCTTATCTCCAATAAACCACCAGAAAACCAGAAGTGGCACTATATAGCTCTAGTGGTAGAGCTCTGGCCTTGAGTTGAATAGCTGAGCAAGCGCTCAAGGCCAAAGTTCAAGCCCCATGACTGATCAAAAAAAAAACAACTTGAGAACATAATTAAGTTAGTTTTCAGGTAATGATTGGTATATTTATTTCCTGACAATATTCTATTCCCTGGTAGATTTTTCTTTTTTTACAGTTCTGTTCTCAACTCATCAAATTATGTTTGAGTTCATAAGTGAACTTAATAAGAGATAAGACTGTTACAGATTTCCTATAGGACAAGAAAACAGTTGTTTCTTGGTCGTTCTTGTTTTTAGAAAGGTTTCTAACTCGTTGAATTGCTCTGTCAAGTTTCCTGGCCACTTCTAAAGCGTGTGGTTCTGTGAAGTCCAGTCAGACTTGGTATTCAGTCAGACCTTGGTATTCATGCCCTGCTTCACCTTCCTGTTTGTGTAGATACACATACACACACACACACACACACACACACACCCTCTCCTGTGTAGATACACACACACATACACACACACACACCCTCTCCTGTGTAGACACATACACACACACACACACACTCCTAATCCCTCTTTCCTAAAGTCTTTTGTTTCACTCTGGATTCCTCATATATTTTCTACCTTGGGCTCACTCTCCCATATCCTACCTGGGCCACAGTATTCACTCAGCTTGAATCATTAAAACATTTTGCTTTTGCATTTTGAAGATGTTTTTATTAGCCAAAGTTTCAGAACCACATGCTATATACATAATAGGGCACACAGTTTGGGGGCTCATTTATTGAGAGGATGCTGTTGAACAGTACTGGAGTTTAATACTCAGGGCATTGCATTTTGGGGGGGGGGGACTCCGGTCGTGGGGCCTGAACTCTATGCCTGGGTGCTGTCCCTCAGCTCTTCAGCTCAAGGCTAGCACTCTACCACTTGAGCCACAGCGCTACTTCCGGTTTGTTTTTTTTTTTTTTGCTTATGTGGTGCTGAGGAATCGAACCCAGGGCCTCATGTATGCAAGGCAAGTGCTCTACCACTGAGCCACCTTCCCAGCCCCCGGGCATTGCATTTATTATGTAGTCATTCTACCATTTGAATCATACCCCTAGATTTTCCTTTTAGTACCAGCGATTGAACTCAGGGCCCATAGTTTTCTTGTTTTGTTTTATGGGTTTTTTGGTGGATGTTTTTTGTTTGTTTGTTGTTTTTTGTCAGTTGTGGGACTTGAATTCTGGGCTTACTTAGGTACTGTCTCTGAGCCCCTTTGTGCTCAAAGCTAGCATTCTACCATTTGAGTCATATCACCACTTCCGATTTTTGAGTAGTTATTTGGAGATAAGAATCTCATGGGAGCGGGCGCTGGTGGCTCACGCCTGTAATCCTAGCTACTCAGGAGGCTGAGATCTGAGGATTGCGATTCAAAGCCAGCCAGGGCAGGAGAGACCGTGAGACTCCTATCTCCAATAAACCACCAGAAAACCGGAAGTGGCACTGTAGCTCAAGTGGTAGAGCGCTCGCCTTGAGCTGAAGAGCTGAGGGACAGAGCCCAGGCCCAGAGGTCAAGCCCCACGACCGACAAAAAATAAATAAATAAAAATAAAAATAAAAGAATCTCATGGGGACTTTTCTGTCTTGGCTGGCTTTGAAAACCATGATACTCATATTTCAGCCTCTTGCATAATAGAATTATAGGCATCAGTTGTGGGTGCCCAGCTTGTTTTTTTCTTTATAAGATTTTTTTGTAAAACTTACTATAGGGCTGGGAAGGTGGCTCAGTGGTAGAGTGCTTTCCTTGTATACATGAGGACCCTAGGTTCAATGGTGGCTCAGTGGTAGAGCGCTTGCCTTGCATGCATGAGGCCCTGGGTTTGATTTCTCAGCACCACATAAGCAAAACGAAAAAAGCCATAAGTGGCAGTGTGGCTCAAGTGGTAGAGCGCTAGCCTTGAGCTTAAGAGCTGAGAGACAGCACCCAGGCCCAGAGTTCAGGCCCCATGACCAACCAAAAAATTTAAAAAAAATTTATTATAGCCAGGTGCCAGTGGCTCATTCTTGTAATCATAGCTACTCTGGAGGCTGATATCTGTCTATACCAGTTCAAAGCTAGCTCAAGCAGGAAAGTCTGTGAGACTCATCTTCAATTAACCATCAAGAAAACTGGAAGTGGCAGTAGGGCTCAATGTGATAGGCTACCCTTAACGAAAACAAGCTCAAGGAACAGTGCCCAAGCCTGAGTTCAAATCCCATGACTGACCAAAAAAAAAAAAAAATTATAAGGGGAGATAGTGAGAAACAGGCTAGTAATGTGCTTAGAGATAGAGTACTTACCTAGCATGCAAGAAGCCTTGGGTTCTATTCCTCAGTACCATGTAAAGCAAAAAAGCAGTAAGTGGCACTGTGGCTCAAGTGTTAGAGTACTAGCCTTGAGCAAAAGAAGCTCAGGGACAGCACCCAGACCCTGAATTCAAGCCCCAGGACTGGGGGAAAAAATTAAAAATAAAGGTGTTATACAGTTAAGGTAAGTCTATAAAGAGTACATTTTATTTTGAACAATTTCATCATTCTCTCACTCTTGCAGTTTTTCCCTCTTATCCCTACACACAGTTGTATAGCTCATTTTCTTTCTTTCTTTTTTTTTT
>NW_012267218.1:1678682-1692756 GCF_000151885.1 Dipodomys ordii | reverse complement strand
ATATCTAGGATTACAGGCTTGAGCCACTGGTGCCAGGCTTAGTCTTCTGTTTTATCGACTCTTCTGTGTGAAGAATAACGATCTTGGGTTTAGAGGAAAATGTGGTTTCAGCAGGATCTTCTGTTATGTATACGTGAGCTCTGAGAGCCTGGTTTTGAAGCCAGTCTGTTGATAACCTGCTTACTCTCTGCTGTAGTGTCCCTGAGGCAGTCATTCACGCACGTTCTGTAGTCTCTAAAACTGGCCCACTAATGCCAGTGACCATGGGTTCTACCATGACCATTGGTTGGCATAGTATGATTTGGTTCTGTCAGCATAAAGTAGGTTGCAGTGAGTCTTAAACCACTCTGCAGACACTGACACATAGTGTCCAACAAACTGTTGCTTTTGTTAATAATAAACTGTTCAGAAGGAATGTGAGTAATTTTCCTAATTTAGGTCGTGTAGTTTTTCTAGTTAATAATGTCACTGAATCACCCACATCCATGGGCCTCTGCCCTGCTTGTCCTGTGCCTTTAGATGTCTGCATGAGACTAAAAATTAAATTGCTTTATTTAGCTGTGCATGTGTGTGTACTAGTACAAGGCTTGAATGGGGCCTCACTTGGCTTTTCTGCTCAAGGCTGGCACTCTACCTCTTGAACCAGCTCCACTTACTGGCTTTTTTTTTTTTTTTGGTCGGTTGTGGGGCCTGAACTCTGGGCCTGAGCACTGTCCCTCAGCTCTTCAGCTCAAAGCTAGTGCCCTACCAGTTGAGCCACAGCGCCACTTCTGGCTTTTTCTTTTTGCTTATGTGGTGCTGAGGAATCGAACCCAGGGCCTCATGCATGCAAGGCAAGTGCTCTACCACTGAGCCACCTTCCCAGCCCCTTATTGGCTTTTTTTATTGGTTAGAGATAAGAACTACTTTTGGATTTGTCTGTCTAAGCTGGCTTTGAACCACAATCCTCACATCTCAGCCTCTTTAGTAGCTAGAATTACATGCATGAGCCACCAGCAGCCAGCTGGTGTAGTATTCTGAGAAGAATGGGTGGAAGCAAACATGTATAGATTTCTTTCGGACTATAGTACTTTTGGTGGTGGTGGTGGTGGTGGTGGTGGTGGTCACATGCTTGAACTCTGGGCCTAGGCACTGTCCCTCAGCTCTTCAGTTCAAGGCAAGCGCTCTACAACTTGAGTCACAACACCACTTCCAGTTTTCTGAGTGGTTTAGTGGAGGTAAGAGTCTCAGGGACATTCCTGCCCAAGCAGGCTTTGAACCATGATCCTCAGATCTCAGCCTCCTGAATAGCTGGGATTACAGGTGTGAGCCCATCAGCGCCTGGCAGGACTACAGTACCAGACAGAGTTTTGCTGTCACTGAGTAAGCTTTTAGCTTGTACGAAAATGTGTCTCTGTTCTGACCTGGGCTAGATGTCTCAGTAGCAAACAATTCAAAGTGCTATCCCTTAATAGTAGCCTTCAGTGGCTTATTGATTGACGAGCCTGCCAGGAGGGTGTGTGGAGCATCTGTTCCTTTTGAGGCTTTCTGCTGACCCTGGGGATACCCAGGCCATGTTTGTAGGCCAATGGCAACAAAAAAATGATTACAGGTACGATGCAGTTTATGAGCACATGCTAAAAAATCAGGAAGAAGTAACTGGTAGGCCGGGCGCTGGTGGCTCACGCCTGTAATCCTAGCTACTCAGGAGGCTGAGATCTGAGGATCGCGGTTCAAAGCCAGCTCGGGCAGGAGAGACTGTGAGACTCCTATCTCCAATAAACCACTAGAAAACTGGAAGTGGTGCTGTAGCTCAAGTGGTAGAGCGCTCGCCTTGAGCTGAAGAGCTGAGGGACAGCGCCCAAGCCCACAGTTCAAGCCCCACGACCGACAAAAAAAAAAAAAAAGAAGTAACTGGTTCAATGAGTATGCAACCTCAGGGCTAAAATTAGATAAAGGAATAGACGCCAGCTGTCCAGACAGAATAGCTCATTGATCAAGTTTTGTTTGATGTGTGAACAAGGGACTGCACATGATCGGGAAGGCCAAAAGGTCAAGTTCCAAAGACTGAACAGCAGAAGGTAAAACCTGGAAGAATGGCCAGGGCCAGACTGCATCACCTGAGGATGAGCAGCATGACTGTCAGGATGAGAGCTTTAGAAAATATAAGCAGAGGGGCAACGAGGTGGGTGGTGTCAGGAAGTTCTGGCTGCATTGTGGCTAGGTTGGAGATGTAGGGGTGGAGGCAAAGGAGAGCAAGAAAGAGCAGGGTGAGGCCCTCAGCTTGGAGGTAGAGCCTTGTTGGGGAGGACAGCCCCAGGGAAAGAAAGTACCACCTCCATACTCCAGCACTCCATCCAGAACATTTGGGGGGTGGGAGGAACTGCAAGGGGAGGCTGCTGAAGATTCCTGGTCCTTGCTGTTCTGAAAGGAAAGGAACTGCCCTTGGAATCCCAGGGCTATGAGAACTGAGCTGTTGTCCTGATGAACCTTCATGTGTATTGTGAGGGGAGCTGTTTATGTCATGTGAAACAGCAGGCTACAGCCACTGTCACCATTTTTCTGTGAACAGTTGCTGAGTTTTCTTGTGTTGAAGAAATGAGGCTTAGCTGGGTGCTGGTGGCTCATGCCGATAATCCTAGCTCTGAGGATCATGGTTTAAAGCCAGTCTAGCAGGAAAGTCCCTGAGATTCTTTATCTCCAATAAACCAGAAAACCAAGAGTGGCACTGTGGCTCAAAGCTGTAGAATGTTAGCCTTGAGCAAAAAGGCCCTGGGTTCAAGCCTCGTGACACACACAAAAAAAAGAAAGAAAGAAAGAAAAAAGAGATGCAACCCTGGGTGCTAGTGGTTCACACCTGTACCCCAGCTACTCAGGAGGCTGCAACCTAGAGGATCATGGTTCAAAGCCAGCTCAGGCAGAAAAGTTTCATAGTCTCTGACTTCTATCGACCAGCAAAAATTGCTGGCCAGAGGCACGGCTCCAGTGCTAGAGCCACCAGTCATGTGCAAGAAAACTAAGCCAGACCTTGAGACACTAGAAAAAGGAGACATGTTGAGCCTCGGGGACATGCCAAGACCCTAAGTTCGAGCCCCATGACTGAAAAAATAAAGTAGAATAAACTATGTCAGTGATTTCTCAGCACAAATTGAGAGTGTAGTGTGGCTATGTCTCATACTTGTTTGACCAGATAGACTTGTGTTTAGACATCTCCTTCAGGATAGAGAATATAGACCTTATGTAGACCTTGAAGGACATCATCTGTCTTACAAGCATTCAAACATGTTCTCTTAAGGTAATTGTTGTTTAGCATGAATTGAAGTCTCCCTACATATGATTTTTGAAAAGAAAAAGATTGCTGTTTTAAAAATGCAGGAATATGGAACTGGGAAGGTGGCTCAGTGGTAGAGTGCTTGCCTTGCATGCATAAGGCCCTGGTTTCGATTCCTCAGCACCACATAAGCAGAAAAAGCCAGAAGTGGCACTGTGGCTCAAGTGGTAGAGCACTAGCCTTGAGCTGAAGAGCTCAGAGACAGGGCCCAAGGCCAGAGTTCAGGCCCCACAATGGGCAGGGAAAAAAAATGCAGGTATAGCTGGGTGCTGGTGGCTCACACTCTAATCCTAGCTACTCAAGAGGCTGAGATCTGTGGATCTCTGTTCAAAGCTACCCCAGGCAAGAAAGTCCAATGAGATTGTTATCTCCAGTTAACCACCAGAAAACCGAAGTAGCACTGTGGCTCAGGTGGTAGAGCCCTCCTTTCCTTGAGCTGAAGAGTTGAGGGACAGCACTCAGGTTCAGAGTTTAAGCCCCACAACTGACCCCAAAAAAAAAAGTATATGCTGGGCACCAGCAGCTTGCACTTGTAATCCTAGCTAGGATTGAGATTCAAACCCAGCCTGGGCAGAAAAGTCCCTGTGAAACTTACTTCCAATTAACCATGAGAAGTAGAAGCTGGAAGTGGAGCTGTGGCTCAAAGTGGTAGAGTGCTAGCCTTGAGCAAAAGAGCTCAGGGACAGCGCCCAGACCCAGAGTTCAAGCCCCATGACCCACCAAAAAAAAAAAAGGCTGGCATTTGATCCAGAATCCCTAAAACGTTAAAGAGCTTTTTGTTCTTGGATGGGTCACAGGTCTGGGGAGGAAGCTGTGCTTTGACAGCAAGTTGCTCTTTGGTCACTGCTCCATCACACTGTTGTTTCTGCCTCTGCCTGAACCCAAACCCCTCTCAGCCTGACAGAAGTGTTCGCTTATGCAGCTAGTCCTGCCTCAGTCTGTGCCACACCTTCCACCTGTCGGCTGAGACATCAGAAGTCGATGTCCATGTCAGCCTCGGGGCACCCCAAGATGATGTTACCTCCAATAGACAGTGAAGGAGATAACTTCAAGGCTATGTAAGAAAAATACACATTGCTTGTGAAACTAATGTGTACCCACTGCCGCTTAATTTTTGTGCTGTGGATTTTTACAGCCCAAGGCTTTGTTAGAGTTGTCTCCAAGGTGTCTTTCCTCTGTGTGGTTTTGGTGAAGTATATTCTGTCTCATGGTGTCCCGGTTGTCTGCCTGTATCTGTGCCTTTCCATGCTACTAAGGGCATAAAAATTGCCCCCCCCCCCAAGTTGCTTTCAGCATGTGGGGTTTCACACATACCATCTGTGCGCTTCTAAACTTTTTGGTTGCATCTTCAGTCACACATGCAGTCCTTTCTTTCTTTCCTTTGGCACGATTCTCTGTGTGTAAGCAGTCTGAGAGGAAGCAAAGCGGGAAAGCTTGAGTCAGTTTCCCTGCATTGAACTTGTCCTTGGAAATGTACATGTACCATATATACCCTTACACAGTTCGGCTTCTTTTCATGCCCTTTTTGTTTGGTAACCCTATCCCACTTAACGTACCTTTTGCCTCCTGGTTTTTTCCACTGTATAAAAGGTATATGGTAGTTACAAATTTTCATGTGCCATGACTTTGTTAATACATACCTTTTGTTTCCTGCTCTCTCAGCGCTATTCCTGATCAGAGAACTCCAGTTGCCTCCACCCACAGTATTAGCAGTGCAGCCACCCCAGATCGCATCCGCTTCCCAAGAGGCACCGCCAGTCGTAGCACTTTCCATGGCCAGCCGAGGGAGCGGCGGACGGCAACATACAACGGCCCCCCTGCCTCGCCCAGCCTCTCCCATGAAGCCACACCACTGTCCCAGACTCGAAGCCGGGGCTCCACTAATCTTTTTAGTAAATTAACTTCAAAACTCACAAGGAGGTAAGTGCATGCCAGCTAATGCTGTTTATGTTAGACCAAATTCACCAAGCAAAAGCAGAAATATGCCAGGCGCCAGTGGCTCACGCCTGCAATCCTACCTACTCAGGAGGCTGACATCTGAGGATCACGGTTCAAAGCCAGCCCAGGCAGGAAAGTCCGTGAGACTCTCATCTAGAAAAACCACTAGAAAACCGGAAGTGGTGCTGTGGCTCAGGTTGTAGAGCGCTCGCCTTGAGCTGAAGAGCACAAGGACAGCACCCAAGCCCAGAGTTAAGCCCCACAACCGATTCTTGCCCCCACCCCCCCAAAAAAAAAGCAGAAATATGTCCTGTTTTGTAGATCTGCTGCCTAAATGCTTTTCATTCTGTCCATAGCTTGTGAGTTGAGAGAGAGAGAGAGAGAGTGTGTGTGTGTGTGTGTAAAACTGGTCTTTAAAAATTGCATGGGGCTGGGAAAGTGGCTCAGTAGGAGAGTGCTTGCCTGCATGAATGAACCCCAGGGTTCGATTCCTCAGCACCATATGAGCAAAAAGAAAAAGAGCTGGAAGTGGCCCTGTGGCTCAAGTGGTAGAGCGCTAGCATTCAGTTGAAGAGCTGAGGGACAGCGCCCAGGCCCAGAGTTCAGGCCCCACGACCGTCCCCAATTAATTAATTAATTAATTAATTTAAAAATTGCAAGGTATAGCCGGGCGCTGGTGGCTCACGCCTTTAATCCTAGCTACTCAGGAGGCTGAGATCTGAGGATCGCGGTTCAAAGCCAGCCCGGGCAGGAGAAACCGTGAGACTCCTATCTCCAATCAACTACCAGAAAACCGGAAGTGGCGCTGTAGCTCAAGTGGTAGAGCGATCGCCTTGAGCTGAAGAGCTGAGGGACAGCGCCCAGGCCCAGAGTTCAAGCCCTATGACCGACCAAAAAAAAAAAAATTGCAAGGTATGAACTGGTTGGCTCATGCCTGTAATCCTAGCTACTCAGGAGACTGAGATCTGATGATCAGAGTTCAAAGCCAGCCCACACAGGAAAGTACATGAGACTCTTATCTCCAATTAACCACCAGAAAACCAGAAGTAGAGCTGTGGCTTGAGGGAAAAGTTCAAGCTCCATGACAAACCCGAAAAAGAAAATGAGAGAGGGGAATGTGGCTTAGTGGTAGAGTGCTTGCCTAGCCCTGGGTTTGATTCCTCAGTACCACATACACAGAAAAAGCTGGAAGTGGCGCTATGGCTTAAGCCTTGAGCAAAAGAAGTTCAGGGACAGTGCCTAGTCCCTGATTTCAAGCTCTAGAAAGAGAGAAAAAAATTACAGAACTCAGTGTCTTTTCAGAACATTTTGGATGTTTCTGATAATTTTTAGTTTCTGCTCCTGTTAATCCACACACATTCATTAACATGGCGGGTCCCTAAACAAGGAAGAGAGACATTTCCTCTTCTTTCACATGGTTATCAGTTAATAATGGTTGCTAAATTTCTCAATCTGAATTTTGAAATTGTTCTCATAAGTTACATTGAGAACCAGGCAACTCTCCTCTAAGTGGTAAGTTTTAGCAATAAAATTCCAGCTTATTTTGAAAAAGTTGTATTTTGGAGCCTTGGCTCAGCAGTAGAGGGCTTGACCAGCGTGAGACCCTGGGTTCAAATCCCAATTCTCCCCCCCCCTCCCGAAATATGTATATGCGGGGCGCTGGTGGCTCACGCCTGTAATCCTAGCTACTCAGGAGGCTGAGATCTGAGGATCGTGGTTCAAAGCCAGCCCAGGCAAGAAAGTCCATGAGACTCTTTTTTTTTTTTTTGTAGGTAGTGGGGCTTGAACTCTGGGCCTGAGCGCTTTTCTTCAGCTCAAGGCGAACACTCTACCACTTGAGCTACAGCGCCACTTCCGGTTTTCTGGTGGTTTATTGGAGATAAGAGTTTCACAGACTTTCTTACCCAGACTTGCTGGCTTTGAACCTCAATCTTCAGACCTCAGCCTCCTGAGTAGCTAGGATTACAGGCATGAGCCACCAGTGCCTGGCTTCCATGAGACTCTTATCTCTAATAAACTACTAGAAAACCTGAAGTGGCGCTGTGGCTCAAGCGGTAGAGTGCTTGCCTTGAGCTAAAGAGCTGAGGGATAGTGCCCAGGCCCAGAGTTCAAGCCCCACGACCGACAAAAATTAAAAAAACATATATATATTATATATATATATATAATATATATTTTTTATATATATAGTTAGTAGCTATTCAGGAGGCTGACATCTGAAGATCATGGTTCAAAGCCAGCCCAGGCAGGAAAGTCCAGAAAACTGCAAGGGGCACTATGGCCCAAGTGGTAGAGCACTCACCTTGAGCTGAAGAGCTCAGGGATAGCACCCAGGCCCAGAGTTCAAGCTCCATAACTAACAAAAAATATATATATACATATTCCTCCAAGAGGTCTTGGGTCCAAGGGAGGTCTTGGGTCCAGGGAATCTGAGTGTCCATTCAGAAACACTTTCTCCATGATCTGAGGTGATTGCAAGAGCACAGCCATATCAGCACACACACACACAATGAAAGAAGGATTGTACTCTTAAGACCCAAGACCTGTCCGGCCCTTGACTTTCATACCTTCCTAAACAAGTGTTCTGAAACTCAGCTTCAAGAGCCTTGTACCTGGACCCTGGAGGTTTGCCTGGTGCCTGCATTCTTACTAAGTGTTTATGACTTACAGAGCAACAGCAGGGTTTTTGCAGGCTCTGAGGTGAAAGGTGCCACCATCTCTTGTTTCTCTGCATATCTCATGGCCCACTAACAGTGCTCATTATTTAAACTGTAAGCTCTATGTCAGGCTCCAATTAGTTTTATATTAGATAAGTCATCTAAACCTTAGGTGAGGGCAGCTAGAGATGTCACTCAAGTGACATAAAGCACCTATCTGGGCCAGGCGCCAGTGGCTCACACCTGTAATCCTAGCTACTCAGGAGGCTGAGCTCTGAGGATCACGGTTCAAAGCCAGCTTGGGCAGGAAAAGTCCATGAGACTTTTATCTCCAATAAACCACTCAGAAAACTAGAAGTGGTGCTATGGCTCAAGTGGTAGAGCACTACCCTTGAGCTGAAGAGCTCCGGGACAGCATCCAGGCCCAGAGTTCAAGCCCCACGACTGACAAAAAAATAAAATAAAAACACCTGTCTGCACATTAAGAATAAGGCTTTGGTGGACCCTTTAAGTGCTTTGTTCAGCCCCGTGCTCTGCCACCCATTCTAGAGTGGGGAGAACACGGTGGTACCAAGGGCCTCGTGCTTTGGATGCCTGTCCCTTGGCCATGGGACACAGCGACCCTTGAATAGCTTCTTCCTTCCTCCTGGCGTCATAGAAAGGATCATCCTGTCCCAGGCTCTTTTCTCCAGCTTCTTCTCAGGGACAAGGCTGAGATGGAACCTGCCTCTCAGACTGGTTGCTCGCCCTTTTACCTCGGTTGAATCATGCATCAGTCAGGTCCAGAAATTCAGAAAAGGTAGTATGTGTCCACACACTTTGCTCTTTTTCTTGGGCAGGATAGGGACTTGAACTCATGGCTTATTAATGGCTTGTGTGCTTCCATTTGAGCCATGCCTCCAGTCTTGCACTTTGCTAGTTAGTTGAAGATGGACTCTCACAACTTTTTGCCAGGATCCTCCAGGTCTCAGCCTCCTTGAATAGGTAGGATTACAGGCGTGAGCCACCAGTGCCTAGCTATAATGGGCTCTTTTTTTTTTTTTTTTGGTCAGTCGTGGGGCCTGACCTCTGGGCTGGGTGCTGTCCCTCAGCTCTTTAGCTCAAGGCTAGCGCTCTACCACTAGAGCCACAACACCACTTCTGGCTTTTTCCTGCATTTGTGATGCTGAGGAATCGAACCCAGGGCTTCATGCATGCAAGGCATGCACTCTTCCACTGAGCCACCTTCCCTATAATGGGCTCTTTAAATAAGACCTTGGACATCATTAAACCCTAGACCTTCCTCCTCTGTGTTTTTTGGTCATCCTAAGACTATCATAGATAAAAATACCAGCTACCATTATTTGAATGTTTACTGTCATAGGTATCTATAGAAATAGGTGTTACTCGTTTTATATATGTGTGTGTGTTTCATACAGTTTTATGTACAATTCCGTATATATAAGTCGTATATACATTTCTGTGTATAGTGAATGTTCTTATGTGTCTCTAATCACCTTCCCCCCCACACACACCCATATTCCATCCCTCCAGTTCACCCTGTGGGTTGGTGTTCCCTACTCCATAGAAGAAACTAGAAGGGCTGAGGCAGACACGTTAGATCCTACAGCAGAAACATGGCTGGGCCAGGAAAAGACCATCAAGCCATAATCTGTGCTCACCACAGAACACTTGGTTAAAGGGCCACTGAGGGAGCAAGTCCTTTGCTCTAATTTCCTCATTCATTTATTTTATACAATATAATGTTTAAATTGTAATCAATGACTCTTGTTTCTGATTTAAAAAAAAAAAAAGATAAGTGGTCCAGGCTATTTCTACCCTTTTAGCTTTGTGATAGGATCTCATTATATAGGTGGCCTTGAATTCACCATCCTCCTGCTTTAGCCTCCCAAATGTGCTAGGATTACAAGCATATATGCCATGTCCAGTCCTGTCTTTTTTTTTTTGGTCGTGGGCTTGAACTCTGGGCCTGGGCGCTGTCTCTCAGCTCAAGGCTGAGCCACAACTCCATTTCCGGTTCTGGTGATTTATTGGAGATAAGAGTCTCAAGGACTTTCCTGCCTTGTCTGGCTTTGTACTGCAGTCCTCAGATCTCAGCCTCCTGAGTAGCTAGGGTTACAGGTGTGTACCACCAGTACCCAGCTATGTCCAGTGTGTACCACCAGTACCCAGCTATGTCCAGTCCTTTATATCCTTAGATATTTAACCAGTTTTGTGAAAGTTTACAAACTAACATCTGTCTTTTTTTTTTTTTTTTGCCAATTCTGGGGCTTGAACTCAGAGCCTGGGCACTGTGCTTTGCTAAAGGCTAGCACTCTACCACTTCAGCCACAGTGCCACTTCTGGCTTTTTCTGTGTATGTGGTTGTATTGAGGAATCAAACCCAGGATTTCATTCATGCTAGGCAAGCACTCTACCACTACACCCCATTCCAGCCCCTGGTTAAATATTTTGTAGTTTATTTTTCGTACTATGTAGATGCCAAGATTTTTAACAAGATTTTCTGAAGAATATTAGAAAATGTCATTTATTATTATGTTGCAGTTAACTTCTTTACCATAAGACATTGAATTTTATCTTAAAACTATCCATCTGAAAGCTTTGAATGAATTGAGGTACAACTAACATCAACAGTTACTGTTAAAGTTATTCTTAGAGGTGGGTGTCGGTGGCTCACGTCTATAATCCTAGCTAATTCAGGAGGCTGAGATCTGAGGATCACAGTTCAAAGCCAGCCTGGACAGAAAAGTCCGTGAGACTCCTATCTCCAGTAAACCACTAGGAAACCGGAAGTGGTGCTGTGGCTCAAGTGGTAGAGCGCTAGCCTTGAGCTGAAGAGCTGAGGGACAGCACCCAGGCCCAGATCTTGTTCAAGCCTCACAACCCACCAAAAAAAAAAAAAAATCTAGATAAACGATCTTGTCCATTATCTGTAATAATTTAAATTTCAACAAATGTCAGTGTTTTTGTTTTTTATTACTGGCCAAAAGAGGAGCCTTATTTGATTGTTTTTTACTTTTTTCTTTCTATAAGAATTGATTAAATTTTCTATTTATGCAAATCTTTTTGTTAACTTTTTTTTTTACTTAATTTCTTTTAGAAACATGTCATTCAGGTTTATCAAAAGGTAGGATTTATATATGCACACTTATTTAAATCCTCACTCCCAAATGGCTCCTGCAATTAACACCAGGTTTGGCTTTCTGGCCCTTTTTTTTTCCTTAAGAACTAAACTTTCTGCTGAAAACTAAATACTTATTTCTTTAGAAGGAAACTGGAAAGAAATAGATTAACTCTGTCAGGCATTTTAAAGGAACTGTGGCACCCATGCAAAAAAAAAAAAAACCTCTGCATGCTCTGTGCATTTTCTTTCTTTGGTAGAATTATTTAGCATCCAAATAATTCTGTCTTCATACTAATAACACTTAGCATGCTCCTGTTTGAGGAATGAGATGTTCAGTAACATTAACCTACCATTAATGATTAGCTACAAACATGCAGAAGGTAAGTGTGGAATAGTATTTCTTATCATTTTTATCTTAGGACTGACTTCACAAAGGCTTTAAAATGACAGAAATTAATACTCTGCTTTTTGGAGATGAGCATAAAATTCAGACCTCCAGCTATAAGGGTTGAAGAGTAAATAGTATCCTATCTAAAACTACTTCCTACCACCCACTGAAGAAAACATATTTCACCAGGTGTAGTGGCTCATGCCTGTAATCCCTGGAGACTGAGATCTGAGGATCATGGTTCAAAGCCAGCCCGGGCAGGAAAGTCCACAAGACTCTATCTCCAGTTAACCATCAGAAAACCGGAAGTAGTATTGGGGCTCAAGTGGTAGAGCACTAGCCTTGAACTGAAGAGCTCAGAGGACAGCACCCAGGCCCAGAGTTCAAGCCCTACAACCGACAAAAAACAAAATATGTTTCACTGTTTTTACTAATACATGACAGTCGGTGACATGGACAGTCAAAGGAATAAAAGTTTTACTGTTTTTGGAATATATGTGTATGAAGCCAGAAATCTGCCTTTAAGGACCGTGTCAAACCTGTACCTTGTCAGTGTCCAATAGGCCAGGTCAGTATTTTTATACTTATGAAATTGATGATCACTGCAAGGGTCTTGTTAACAGAACCCTTTGTCAGAAACGGTGGGACAAGAATTCCCTTGATTATTTTTCAGTTGATCTTCCTAATCCGATTTTGGCTTCAAAGATAAATATTGGTTGCTCACGCTTGTAATCCTAGCTACTCAGAAGGCTGAGATCTAAGGAACACAGTTCCAAGCCGCTAGCCTGGGCAGGAAAGCCAGAAATGCAGCTGTGGCTCAAGTGCCTTGAGCAAAAAAGTTGAGGGACAGTGGCCCTGCCCCTGCGCTCAAGCCCCAGGACTGGCACTGACAGAAAGCAAGGTTTCCTTGGACAGAAAGTTAACGTTGAACCTAGGGTAGCCTCCTTTCTCTGTTCCTTCTGGAAACTTACTGTACTGTGAAGAATGCTTACAGCCCGTGCCCAGCCCATGGCCATGGCGTGCCTGACCGGAGCAGCCACCAGGGACCCTGGCACTGACACCACACTAGGTATAGAGCCGTTCTAGGCACACATGCCTGTGTCCTCACAAAGGAGAATGAGTCACTGCCTGGGTAACATTGAGAGAAGGAAGAGAGGTTATCTTTAAACACAAAGCAGTTTCAGTTCAACTGTCAATGTATAGAGTGCACCTTGGTCAGTGTCACCCTTTACAGTTCTCTCAGGAAGTTTTAATAAGACCTCTTTTGGATGCTCAAAAAGTGCTTGGTCTGCCGGGCACCCATGGCTCAAGCCTGTCATCCTAGCTACTCAGGAGGCTGAAATCTGAGGACTGCAGTTCAAAGCCAGCCTGGACAGGAAAGCCCATGAGACTCTTATCTCCAGTGAACCACCAGAAAACCAAAAGTGGCGCTGTGGCTCAAGTGGTAGAGTGCTTGCCTTGAACTGAAGAGCTCAGGGACAGCACCCAAGCCCAGAGTTCAGGCCCCATGACTGACCCCCACCCCCCCCCAAAAAAAAAGGACTTGGTCATACTGGTTCATTGTATGTTTTGATATCAGAGTAGTTGTGTACCTGTGTGTAAGATTTCTTTTCTCTTTCTCACTTCTCTTTGCTTCTACATTCTATTCGTTGAGGCTTCCAACTGAATATGAGAGGAACGGGAGATATGAGGGCTCAAGGTGAGGGAAATGATTTTTACTTAAAATATCTCTTGGTACTTAGTTCATTTTTGTGGCAGAAACTGTTTCTGAAGTGTGTGTGTGTGTGTGTGTGTGTGATTGTGTGTGATTGTGGGGGGGGGGGGCTTGAACTCTAGGCCTGGGCACTGTCTTGAGCTCTTCAGCTGAAGGCTAGCCCTCTACCACTTGCCACAATGCCACTTCCAGCCTTTACTGTTTATGTGGTGCTGAGGAATTGAACCCAGGGCCTCATGCATGCAAGGCAAGCGCTTTACCTCTGAGCCATCTTCCCAACCCCCCCGTTTCTGAATATTGTACTCATAGTCCTGCTGCCCCTTTGAGAAACATACATGGATATAGATACAGATATAGATATATAGCAGGCTTGGTTCTGGTTCCCATTGGTCCAGGGAGAAGGCTGCATGTTCCTCTGTGACCAGATGAGGGCACCAGTGTGCTGTGACACTGATACTCTTGCATGTGTGGGGATGGATGGCCTAGGGTCATTGTCAGTGCTCACAGATAAAATCTTCCACTCATCACTGATGTTTAACGTGATTCTGTTCTCTCAGCAGAAATGCAGTAGGAGTATTTCAAACAAGATGCTCTAATAGGATGTTAGGATCGTGGTGTGAACGTGGGGTCACAGATAGGAGTCTGTAGTGGTGGTCTCCTCCACTTGGCCTCTTTCAGGGCAGTCACCCCCATGCTATTTCTCTTCTCTGGTCTGTCCAGTGCTAGCGCTGGTATGTAGTTATCATGAGTGCTACGTGGGCTGCCCAGGCTGTCACAGCCTGCAGCGGGATGTCCAGGTCTGTGACCCCATCCACAGCAATAGCAGGCTGGAGTTTTTTTGTTTGTTTTTTGTTTTTTTGGGTCCGGTCGTGGGGCTTGAACTCCAAACATAGCAGGCTGGAGTTTTTTTGTTTGTTTTTTGTTTGTTTTTTTGGGTCCGGTC
>NW_012267218.1:1671487-1674527 GCF_000151885.1 Dipodomys ordii | reverse complement strand
AAAAGAAAAAAGCTGGAAGTGGCACTGTGGCTCAAGTGGTAGAGCGCTAGCCTTGAGCTCAAGAGCTGAGGGACAGCGCCCAGGCCCAGAGTTCAGGCACCATGACTGGCAAAAATAAAAAGGCCAGAAGTGGAGCTATGGCTCAAGTGGTAGAGTGTTGGCCTTGTTCAGAATGTCCCTTGTGCAGCACCCAGATCATGAGTTCAAACCCCAGGACTGACACAAAAAAGAAAAGCATGGGTATGACTAGTTTTGGGCCTAAGCAGCAGGAAGAAGGATTGCTGGGCCCCAGCATGGAAGGTGGTAGAGCTTGGTGGGAGGGAAGAATGACTTGGAAGCAGAAAGTGGCTAGATGAGTCAGCCGGGACACAGGCAGGGTAGATGGAGACTGGAGAATCTCAGTGGAGGAGGGGCCTGCTGGAGCCCTGAAACCACCACAAGAGGAAGAGAATGCCAGGCAGCAGCAAGGTAGGAAGACACTCTGTGACCCTGCAGCCTCTGTCCTGTCCTAGCCTGTCCCATTGGAACTTAGCAGCTTCACGGGAAATGGGAGATGGCTCCTGTTAGGTTTTTAAAGAGAGGTAGCCAAGTAAGAACAGCACTACCCGCGTGGTATTCAGGTAAGGGGTAGGTTTATTTAGTAGACCTGCTGGGACCAGGCAAGGTTGGCAAAAGAGCGTCTGGCCCTGGGTTAGGCCTTATATGGGAGGTGGGGGGGAAAGGTGTGTCCAGGTAATGGAAAGTGGGACCAGGTGGGAGAAAGGTGTGGCCACATCAGATTCAGATGTGACCTCAGCGGATGCAGGTGTGACCTCTTCCAGGTGTCCCAGTTGCTTAGGTAACGCAGGTACTGGGCGGGGTCTGCTTGCCATCCAAGAATGGACCTTACAGCTCCCAAATACACTGTTTTGCAGAGCAAAGTGTTGGGTCCTGTCCAGCGAGTAATTGTGCATCTCTACGAGCAGTACTGAGCCACAGGTTTCCTGAGTTGCTTTTGTTTAGACGTGGTACTAGTTGATGTTGATTTTAGTGACAGTGTTAATAGTTACTTCCTTCACCAGGATCAAGACAGGAAGCCCTTTAGCTTCCATAATTTAGAATACAGGGTTTTTTTATTTTGAACACAGTGATTTTTTTGTTTTATTTTTGTGCTAGTCCTGGACTTTGAGCTCAAGTCCTGGGTGCTGTCCCTGGGCTTTTATGCTCAAGGCTAGCACTCTACCACTTGAGCCACCAGGACTATTTCTGGTTTTCTGGTGGTTTATTGGGGATCAGAGTCTCACAGGTTTTCCTGCCTCTGCTGGCTTTGAACCACAGTCCTCAGATCTCAGCCTCCCGAGTAGCTAGGCCGAGAGGCGGGAGCCACCTGCTCATACTTTTATCTGTGTAATTGTTGACTCACTAGTGCTGCTTGGCCTGCTGGGGCTGTTGGAAGGATAAATGGTGCCCTGCAGCTGTGGAGGACACTTTTTAGAGAGGGTGTCACTAGTCTTGCTGTAGGTCAGTCTCATTATAATACTGGCCTCAACCTCCCTTTCCCCCTTGAATGCTTGAATTACAGGTGTGTGCTACCTACCACACCCAGTCAACAACTTCTAAGAAGTAATTTGATGTGCAGTTTTGGAAAAAGCCCTGCACAGGTAAGCTTTTCTTGTGGACTCTGTGGCGCTGCGGTGATGTGAAGTGGCTGTGGGGGGAAGGCAGGATGGGGCCTGCAGGGCCTCACCCTGGCAGGTGGCCCACAGAAAGGGAGTGAAGCTGCATTGGGGGGTGCGGGGGGGGGGAGGCGGGCACACTGAACTACCAGAGCAAAAGCTGCGGCTCAAGTGGTAGAGTCCTACCCTTGAGCACAAAAGCTCAGGGACAGTGCCAGACCCTGGGTTCAAGCCCCAGGACTGGCACAAAAGATAGTAAAGTGGAAGTGATCAGTAATATCTGGCTTGGGCTGCTGGACAAAATAGAGCAGGCAGGTAGCAGGTGCCCACAGGGCTCCCAGCAGTGCCCGCTGCCTCAGTCCTGAACAGGAGCAGGGTTGGGATATGAGTCAGTGTGCATGCCTCAAATGTACCATGCCCTGGGTTCAAATCCCCAGCATCAAGACCAGGAAACAGCTCTGGGGAAGGGGCAGGGCTAGCACAGGAAGGGGGAGGAAAGTGCCTGCTTCCTAGCTGGGCTTGGATAGTAGAGCCCACCTCCCCTTCCTCCTCACAGGCAGCCCCGACCCTGCCTGCCCCTGGGGGGTACCCCCTCCTAGAACACTACCCAGTCCTCAGTGCCACACACTTAGTCTGTCCTGTCTCCCTCCCCACCCTACTATTAGCCCAAGGGGCAGATCTCTTCTGGATCCCAAGAGCTGAGAATAGCACCTGGCCCCTGCTGTGAAATGAGCACATCTGTGAAAGTGCTAATGAAGTGTTTGGAGACTGGGAAGTAGGGCTCTTGGTGGTGGGTGGGCAGGCAGCTGCTCCTGAGGTCCCCAGCCGCCCAGACAGCAGCTGCGGCAGTGAGGTTTGACTTGCAGCGTCTTGTCCGGTCTGGCCTCCGCCAGCCCCTCCTCCAGGCCCTTCCTGTGAGATCCAGCAGGCCCAGGCCCCGAGGTGGTCAGCCCCTGAGGTCTGCATCCTCCCCAGCAGGCTGCCCACGCCTGGCACCATCATGCCCAGCTTTTGTCATTCAGCTCGACTCAGACACAAGGCCTGGCCAAGACACATGGGTCCGCCTGAGCATGCCGTCTGGGGTTAGTCTGCCCATCACCCCAAGTCTCTGGTTGTCTTATCGCTTCTGGAATGTGCCCCATGGGAAGAATCACAGCCTGGTGGCCCAGCAGGTTGGTGCCCACGGTCTCAGCAGTGGGCTTGCTGCCGAGCTTGCCCTGGGGCGTGGGTTAAGCCTCTAACAGGCTGTACCTAAGATGGACTGATGCTTCCCTGATTTGTTTTGGTTGCCTTCTGTCGTGCAGGGCTGTGGGGGGTGTGGGCTTCCCTTGCTTCTGTCGTGCAGGGCTGTGGGGGGTGTGGGCTTCCCTTCTGTCGTGCAGGGC
>NW_012267218.1:1669196-1671002 GCF_000151885.1 Dipodomys ordii | reverse complement strand
GCCCCTCCTCCAGGCCCTTCCTGTGAGATCCAGCAGGCCCAGGCCCCGAGGTGGTCAGCCCCTGAGGTCTGCATCCTCCCCAGCAGGCTGCCCACACCTGGCACCATCATGCCCAGCTTTTGTCATTCAGCTCGACTCAGACACAAGGCCTGGCCAAGACACATGGGTCCGCCTGAGCATGCCGTCTGGGGTTAGTCTGCCCATCACCCCAAGTCTCTGGTTGTCTTATCGCTTCTGGAATGTGCCCCATGGGAAGAATCACAGCCTGGTGGCCCAGCAGGTTGGTGCCCACGGTCTCAGCAGTGGGCTTGCTGCCGAGCTTGCCCTGGGGCGTGGGTTAAGCCTCTAACAGGCTGTACCTAAGATGGACTGATGCTTCCCTGATTTGTTTTGGTTGCCTTCTGTCGTGCAGGGCTGTGGGGGGTGTGGGCTTCCCTTGCTTCTGTCGTGCAGGGCTGTGGGGGGTGTGGGCTTCCCTTCTGTCGTGCAGGGCTGTTGTTTGGGGGGCGTGGGCTTCCCGTGCTTCTGTCGTGCAGGGCTGTGGGGGGCGTGGGCTTCCCGTCGTGCAGGGCTGTTGTTTGGGGGCGTGGGCTTCCCTTGCTTCTGTCGTGCAGGGCTGTTTGGGGGGTGTGGGCCTCCCTTGCTTTCCCGGCTTCCTGACTGCCATACAGTGTCCTGGGAAGAAAGCTGTGCTGTGTCACAGTTCCGCCTGCTTAACCCACCAGAGTGGTTTTTTTTTGTGTGTCGGGGGGAGGGTCAGGTCGTGGGGCCTGAACTCTGGGCCTGGGCGCTGTCCCTCAGCTCTTCAGCACAAGGCTAGCACTCTACCACTTGAGCCACAGCACCACTTCTGGATTTTCATTTTTGCTTATGTGGTGCTGAGGAATCGAACCCAGGGCCTCATGCATGCAAGGCAAGCGCTCTACCACTGAGCCACCTTCCCAGCCCCCAGAGTGATTTTTTTTTGGGGGGTGCCCGTCCTGGGGCTTGAACTCGGCCTGGGCACTAGCCCTGAGCTTTTGTGCTCAAGGTTAGCACTCTGCCACTTGGGCCACTTCCAGCTTTGTTTTTTTTTTTTTTTTTTGGCAGTTAATTGGAGATAAGTCTCACAGACTTTTCTGCCCCCACTCGCTTTAAACTACAATCCTCAGATCTCAGCTCACCTGAGTAGCTAGGATTATAGGCATGAGCCACTGGGGCCTGGCCCCCCCAGAATGGTTTTAACTTGATGTCCCAGACCCCATCCCTCCACAGGAGGGAATCTCCCCAGGCTGAGAGGGAGCTCTGCGCCTCCCCCTCCACCCTGCTCTGCAGCCTGGGCCCCGCAGCACGCAGGCTTCCCGAGACCCCAGGTACCTGGGACCACTGCTCCTACATTTTCTGGTCTATGACTTCCTGCTTTTTGGGCCAAGGAGGGGGCAGGGCTTTAACTAGTAAACACTCTTAATATTTGAAAATTCAATTCAAATTTAGATTTGAAGATTAAAAGATTGAGTTTGGGGGGCTAGAGATAGGGCTTAGTGGTAGAGATCTTGCCTAGTATGCATGAAGTCCTAGGTTCAATTCCTCAGTACCACATACACAGAAAAAGCTGGACGTGGCGCTGTGGCTCATGTGGTAGAGTGCTAGCCTTGAGCAAAAGAAGCTTAGGGACAGCACCCAGGCCCTGAGTTCAAGCCCCAGGACTGGCAAAAAGAAAAGATTTGAGTTTTGGGGTTGGTGGCATGGCTCGGTAGAGTGCTAGCGGTGAGTAAAAGTGGTAGATACTGAGTTTGACTTTTAGAAAAATGATTTTTTTTTTTTTTT
>NW_012267218.1:1663569-1669146 GCF_000151885.1 Dipodomys ordii | reverse complement strand
TTTTTTTCTTTTGTCGGTCGTGGGGCTTGAACTCTGGGCCTGGGCGCTGTCCCTCAGCTCTTCAGCTCAAGGCGAGCGTTCTACCATTTGAGCTACAGCGCCACTTCCGGTTTTCTGGTGGTTTGTTGGAGATAGGAGTCTCACGGTCTCTCCTGCCCGGGCTGACTTTGAACCGTGATCCTCAGATCTCAGCCTCCTGAGTAGCTAGGATTACAGGCGTGAGCCACCAGCGCCTGGCTTAGAAAAATAATTTTTTTTAAAGGAAGATAAGAGATTGAGGCCGGACACTGGTGGCTCACAGCTGCAATCCTAGCTAATCAGGAGGCTGAGATATGAGGATAGCAGTTCAAGTCCAGCCTGGGCAGGAAATGTCCTTGAGACTCTTATCTCCAATTAACCACCAGAAAACGAAGTGGCGCTGTGGCTCAAGTGGTAGAGTGAGTTCTAGCCTTGAGCAAAAAGAGCTCAGAGACAGCAGACCCTGAGTTCAAGCACCATGACCAACAGAGAGACACAGAGACAGAAATAGACAGACAGACAGAGAGATTGAGATTGAGCTTTTGCTTCTCCAGGCTAACTACCCTAGTCCTTACCCGACAGGAAAAAACTGGGTTCCTGAAAGCCTTATTTGGGGATGCGGTTAGCGGTGATGAGGGGAGGGGGGCGGGGGAGGGGGGGATCGAAGCCACTCCCAGACCCCCACACAGCCACAGCAGGGCACTGCCAGCTCCCAGACTGGGAAGAAGCCCAGAGCACTTCCTGCCTGCTCCAGGCCCCTAGGGCAGGATCCGCACAGACTCCTCTCCCACTGCCCCACCCCTCCCACCCCTCATCCCCCCTCCCCCGCTGCAGGCACGCGTGGGCAATGTGTCTGTGAACTCAAAGCAGTCATGTTCTGCATGGAAGTGAGCAGAGAAGTCGCACGTGCACAAGTGTTCATTGGCATAGCCAGACGTCCCGGGGGAGGGGCCCGCAGCATCCCACACCCCACACCCTCCTCCAGCCAGGCTTTCCTATGCACAGCTCAACTTGACCAGCCTGCTGACCACTCCTCTGCAGCCCTGGCCCTCTGGTGCTGTCCCCCATCTTGTGGGCACACCCCCAGCCACCCCTCTGCCAGAGTGGCTAGAGATCAGGTCACCCACAGCCACCACACCCGAACCCTTTGCCCTGGTAGTGCCAGGGTGGCAGTGCAGCAGACGTTTTGCAGGGTTCGCTTCCTAGTACCAAGATTTTACTCAATTTAATCAAACAACTGGGGCTTTTTTTTTTTTTGGTCGGTCGTGGGGCTTGAACTCGACCTGGACGCTGTCCCTCAGCTCAAGGCGAGTGCTACCACTTGAACCACAGCGCTACTTCGTTTTCTGAATGGTTTATTGGAGGTAACAGTCTCACCTGCCCAGGCTGGCTTTGAACCTTGATCCTCAGATCTCAGCCTCCCAAGTAGCTAAGACTACAGATTTGGGCATCCAGCACCCCCCCAACCGGGGCATTGAAAATAGTCATGTGATCCTTGAGGCTGGAAAAGCAGAGGCAAAGCCGGCTCCTCCTTGCAGGTCTCTGGGGCCTGTCACCTTCTCCCCATCCACGAATGAATGCTGTTGCAGCCTCTCCTCAGGGCGCATACTGGGTCCTGATTGATGTATTGGCATGGGTGTAAGGCGGGGCAAAACTAGGCAGCACGCTCTTTGGTTGGTTCCTCTTGGGCTGTGTTTTCTCCAATGATCTTGGTATGCAGGAACCCAGGGGCGCAGTCCAGGTGGGGAAGAGTTGATGGAGACCCCCTCCCCCACCAGGCATCCCTATCTTCTTTCCACCTAGATTCCTGGACATGATTCCCCGTCCCCCCCCCCCCGTCCTTGCACTCTGGGCTCCCAGCTCTGCATGGCATACCAGGGTTACAGCCCCAGTTGGCCACCCCACCTGGGGAGGGGCAAATGTCACAGGGAAGTCCCGCTCGGCCATGTGCAGAGTGGCCTTGTGCTCGCATCCTGGGGTGGCACTGGAGCGCTCCCATCTCCTGCCCATCACACAGCGAGCTGAGAGTGCTGCCGGGAGGCCCCAGGCTGGCGGTGCAGGGTTGGCCAGCAGAGGGAGCCAAAGCAGAATAGGCTTAGAAGCAGCGCTGGCTTCCAGCACTGACTTTCTGCCCTTCTCCTGCAGGCTCCTAGGACAGGACTGACCCACACACCAGAGCCACCTTCAGATGACACTCTCGCTCTGAGGAAAATTGAGATGTCGGGACTTCGGAAAACAAGCAAAACCACCTCCTCTGTGTCTTCAGTGAAGCTAGGGATTTGGTCAGCCAGGGCTGCGGGGAGGAGTGGGAAGGGTCTAGTCTAGTAGCTGTGGTCTAAAGGCTGCCTTGCCTCTCTCAGCTGAAATGTCACTGCCGGGGTGACAGCATAACTTTTTTCTTTCTTAATGTCTGAAACCAGCATTCAAACTCTGGTCCTGTGGCTTTCACTCATTGGCTAGCGCTGTCCTGAGCCATGCCTTCAAGCACCAGGATGACTTCTTGCATTGGAAAGACTGTTTCTCCTCCTCCTTTGGGAAGATTAACTTGAACCCCTGTGAGCACAAAGAGCAGACCCCTAGGGCACTCAGAGAGGCCCCGCCAAGTACAGCCTGGCTCAGAGACAGGAGGGTTGTCAGCAGCTCACAGACAATTGCAGTCTTCTAAGTACTGTTGACAGAAGAAGTAGGTCCCACCCATGAGAAGTCTGGAAAGCTTTAAAAGTCAAAACACAGTGAAATGAGTCCAAGGCTCAGAGTCAAATGACCTTAGAGTCAGTCTTCTGAGCCTCAGTTTTCCTATCACGGGGTAGGAGTGGGAACTGAATTTCTGCTGCTGATGCTTTAAAGAACTTTTCTCTGGCTGTGATAAACACATCACAGCATTTAAAGACATGTTTTGAGGGGCTGGGAATGTGGTTAGTGGTAGAGTGCCTGCCTAGCATACACAAAACCCTGGGTTTGATTCCTCAGCACATAAACAGAAAAAGCCAGAAATGGCGCTGTGGTTCAAGTGGTAGAGTGCTAGCCTTGAGCAAAAAGAAGAGATGGTGTTCAGGCCCTGAGTGCAAGCCCCATGCACCCATGGCTCATGACTGTAGTCCTTGTTGCTCAGGCTGAAATCTGGGGGCTCACAGTTTGTGTCCAGCCTGGGTAGAAGAGCCAGATTGTATTTCCAACATAGCAAGCTGGAGATGTGGCTCAAGTAGTAGGGCACCACTCAAGCAAGCAAACTGAGCAAAATGGAAACTGAGTTCAAACCCTGATACTGGCAAACTAAATAAAAAACAACCACCTTTTTTTTTTTTTTGAGGGCTGGCATTGTAGCTCAGTGATAAAAGTGCTTGCACAAGCCCCTAGGTTTGATCCCTAGCACCACAAAAAAAACTTTGTCTTGGGGTGGCTCAGTTGGTAGAGCACCAGCCAGTAAGCAAAAGTATCAAGTAACAAGTTCAAGCCCTGGTCTTGAACAACAAAAATTACTGTCCTTTTGGGGAGGGCAGTCTTGGGGCTTGCACTCAGGGCCTGGGCGCTGTCCCTGAGCCTCTTTTGCTCAAGGCTAGCGCTCTACCACTTGAGCCACAGCCCCAACTCCTGGCTTTTTCTGAGTAGTTTGTTAGAGAGTAAGTCTCACAGACTTTGCTGACTGGGATGGCAACAAACTGCAATCCTCAGATCTCCTCTTCTGAGTAGTTAGGATTACAGGTGTGAACCTCCTCCGGTGCCTGGCTACTTTGTCTTCTATAAATGATACATGTTCACTGTATTTGGGAGATGAAGTATGCAGAAGGAAGTCACCTGTTCCCCACCCACCAGCAGCGGAAGGCTGCTCCAGGGTTTTGCCACGCATCCTGTGTGGGATCCCAGGGAACAAGCTGTTTCGTAACCTGCGTTGGCTTGTCAGCACGCTCAGCTCGGTCCTCCGTGGTGCTCCACCCTGGGTGATGCCGAGGGCTCAGCTTCACCAGCTGTTTTTTGTGGGCTGTGCTGGCCAGTTCTCCCTAACTCAATTATCATGTCCCTTAGTTGCTGTAGTGCCACGGCCCTCAGGTGACGCTCTGAATGCTGCTGATGGCACCAGGTGAGGGGAGTCCGGGGAGCCTGGCCGGTGAAGCTGCGCCACAGTGCTGAAGCTCCCACCGGGCACAGGGCTGAGCCACATGGCTGAAACCTCATGGGGCTGTTGCTGCCGGCCAGAAACCCCAGGCTGTGAGTATGGTCCGTCCTGCCAGGCCTCAGGGACATGGGCGCCCTACTTAGGATCCTGCTTGGACACTGTGTGTTCCCAGCTCTTTGGACCCCCCAGTCCTGTGCTGTGTCGGGGTGGGGCTCCTTGTTCTATCCACCAGGCACTACTGAAGTCTGGAGTCTAGCAGAGGAAGGGGGCTGTCTGACAGGGGAAGCACAGAGCACAGGTCCACGGAGCACCAGGGTGGCCTGGCCCAGGCTGCTCTGCAGGCCTGGCTCAGCACAGGGCAGTGGGGCGGGTGCCTGGCATGGGCCAGGTCACACAGCATCCCAAGCTTCTCTACCAAGAAATCGTCCCAGGCCAGGCCTGGCGCAGGGGCTTCCCTCATGGCGGCCAGGTGCGTGACTCACTGTGCAGCATTAGGGAAGACCTCTCAAGGCTCTGCCTACCGTACACACCCCTCTCTAGATGGAGCCTGCCACTGATGCAGATGTCAGGATACAGCCCTGCAGCGTAGCCCATGTGGACTCAGCCTGCTGGGGCTAGGCCCGAGCCTGGGTTGGGCATGCTTGTGTGCAGACAAAAAGGTGCTTAACCACTGGGCGCTGGTGGCTCACGCCTGTCATCCTAGCTACTCAGGAGGCCGAGATCTGAGGATCCCGGTTCAAAGCCAGCCCGGGCAAAGACCATGAGAGTCTTATCTCTAACTATCAGAAAACTGGAAGTGGTGCTGTGGCTCAAGTGGTAGAGCGCTCACCTTGCGCTGAAGAGCTGAGGGACAGCACCCAGGCCCAGAGTTCAAGCCCCACGACTGACAAAAAAAGTGCTTACCCATGTGTGGAGGGCAGAGATCTGCAGCCGTGAGGCTCCGTGTGGAGGCCGTCCTGGCCGGCAGGTGGCAGCACATGCCAGCCCATGGGGAAAGGAGAGGCCTAGCCAGGCAGCCTGCTCCTCCCAACCCTTAAGGGGTTCCAGCACTCCAGAACCTGAGCTTCGAGGGCCCAGGAGTGGCGCCCTGGACAGCCCGACCCCCTCTTGCCCACCAAGGAGGTCCAGGAACAGCCCCCTGGGCCCTGGAGGACCTGAGGGGCCTCCAGCGGAGGCCGGGGGGGAGGCAGCTGGGCCGGAGGGTGGAGGCTGGTTATTTAGGAAATGGAGTAGGTGGTGGCGAAGGGAGGGAGGGAGAGGAGGCAGGGGAGAGAAGCCTGGATTTGAGGGCTGCCAGGAAGAGGGAGAAGGAACTGGAAAAGTATCAAGTTTCTGCCTCCATCCGCACCACGGGACCGGGGAGAGCGCCAGGCTCCGCCTCCCGCAGCCAAATGTCCTTAGATGCTCATGCAGCCTCGGCGGCGGCGCCCCCGCCTGACCGGCCT
>NW_012267218.1:1661942-1663007 GCF_000151885.1 Dipodomys ordii | reverse complement strand
GGAGCCGGAGCCGCTTGAGCACCTCGGGGAACTTCTCGTGCTTGCCCAGGTGCGGCAGCTTGACGTGCACGCCCGCGCGCAGCCCGGTGCCCAGGTTGGAGGGGCAGGTGAGGATGTAGCCCAGGTGCGGGTTCCACATGAACTCGTAGTTCCTGGCCTTGAACAGGCTCTCGATCTGGGGGCGGAGGCGCGGTCTTCAGAGGGGGCGCCCGGCCGGCAGCCCCGAGGGAGGGGTGGCTGGGGACCCCGGCCAGGCGCGCGCACGCGGAGCCCCACCTGGGTGAGGCCCGTGCAGAAGCGCGTGAACACCTCCCTCATGTTGCCCCCCTTCTGCATGGAGATGACGCGCAGGTGGTCCTCCTCGTTGATCCACACCAGGAAGGTCTTGTTGTCATTGTGCCTGCGGAGGGGGGGGCGGCAGGCCGCAGCTCCAAAGTGACCTCAGTCCCCCAACGACCTCAGCCCAAGGACCGCGCCCCACCCGGCGAGGGCCAGCCCGGAGGGGGGGCGGGCGGAGCCCACGCGCGGTCCCGCCGCCAGCGAGGCCGAGCCGCGCAGGCGCCCTGCCGACGCGCCTGCATCATGGTCATCGGGCTGCGTGGGGGGGGGCGGGGAGGGGAGCAGAACAGGGAAAACAAGCCGCTCCGGCTCCCGGGAGAGCGGAGACGCCGGGAGAGCGGCGCCGGTCCCACGGGGAGACTCGGAGACGGCCGCGCCCGCCCCGCCCTCGGCGGCCCGCAAGCACCTGCCACGCAGCCCGGACTCAGCTCCCCCGCCCCCGCCCGCGCACCGGGAGGGCGCGGAGGGCTGGAGAGAAGGAAGGAAAAAGGGGGGCGAGGAGGACGGAGGGGGGGACGAGGAGGGGGGAGGGCAGGGACGAGGAGGACCGGGCGGCCCGTACCAGATGCCGCGGGCATCGGGCCAGTCGCGGGCCATGCCCGAGGCCAGCAGCAAGGGCGACACCGGCTTGTCGAAGAGGAAGTGGTCGTCGATGAGCTGCTGCTGCTCCGCCTCGGTCATGCTCTTGAGCGAGTAGTAGCGGCCGGCCAGGTCGCCCTCCAGGCT
>NW_012267218.1:1654710-1659627 GCF_000151885.1 Dipodomys ordii | reverse complement strand
ACCACTTGAGCCACAGCCCCACTTCTGGCTTTTTTCTTCTTTCTTATGTGGTACTGAGGAATCAAACCCAGGGCCTCAGGCATGCAAGGCAAGCGCTCTACCACTGAGCCACCTTCCCAGCCCAAATCACTTGAACTATTAAGCTGGAAGTTTATGTCCTCTTACCCTACCCACCCAAGCTTGCAAAAATGTAGAAGCCCAGCACTGGTGGCTCTTGCCTGCAATCCTACTCAGGAGACTGAGATCTGAGGATCATGGTTCAAAGCCAACCCCGGCAAGGAAAGTCCGTGAGACTCTTATCTCCAATAAACCACTAGAAAACTGAAAGTGGTGCTGTGGCTCAAGTGGTAGAGCGCTCACCTTGAGCTGAAGAGCTGAGGGACAGTGCCCAGGCCCAGAGTTGAAGCCCTACTACCAACCAAAAAAAAAAAAAAATGTAGAAGACTGGCCTGACCAGTGCTGGCTGTCCTGTCCATGGAGGCTGTGCAGACTTGCCCACGTTCTGCCTGGAGCTGTGCATTGCTGCATCCTTTTTGGAATGTATTTGGCAGTATTTATAAAATTAAAAATGTTTAACCCCCATGACCCAACATTCCCACTTCTAGGAATTCGGCCTCTCAAGAAAGGATGGTGTCCACACTCCTCCCTGCGAATACAAAAAGAGGTGTGTGTTGGGCTGCGATGTAGCTCAGTGGCCAAGCACTTGCCTAGCAAGTGCAACGTCCTGAGTTCGATCCCCAGTACCAAAAAAAAAGAGAAGACAAAAAAAATAGTTAAAAAAAAAAAAAGAGAGAGCCGGGCGCTGGTGGCTCACGCCTGTAATCATAGCTACTCAGAAGGCTGAGATCTGAGGATCGCAGTTCAAAGCCAGTCCGGGCAGGAAAGACCATGAGACTCCTATCTCCAACAAACCACCAGAAAACCGGAAGTGGCGCTGTAGCTCAAGTGGTAGAGGGCTCGCCTTGAGCTGAAGAGCTGAGGGACAGCGCCCAGGCCCAGAGTTCAAGCCCCACGACCGACAAAAAAAAAAAAGGTGTGTACTGGGGAAAACAGACTTTCCCAGATAGAACCCAATGCTCATCACTGGGACTGGACACTGGTGGGAAGATATCTCTATAGTGGAATTTTTTTTTTTTGGGGTCCAGTTGTGGGGCCTGAACTCTGGGCCTGGGTGCTGTCCCTCAGCTCTTCAGTTCAAGGTTAGCACTCTACCACTTGAACCACAGCGCCACTTCCGGCTTTTTTTTTCTTTTTGCTTATGTGGTGCTGAGGAATTGAACCCAGGGCCTGAGGCATGCAGGGCAAGCGCTCTACCACTGAGCCACCTTCCCAGCTCCGTCTCTATAGTGGAATTTTATTCAGTTGTCAACAAAGAGTCTGGTAACTAATATCCATGCAGAGCTTTTCACATTGCTGTGTGACTAAAACAAGGAGACCCTCTCTGGGTATGTGAGAAAAGGGTAGAATGCTGCTTTAAAAAAAGGCCCCAGACCCAGGTGCTGGTGGCTCACGCCTGTCATCCTAGCTACTCAGGAAGTTAAGCTCTGAGGATCACAGTTCAAAGCCAGCCCAGGCAGGAAAGTCCTTGAGACTCTTATCTCTAATGAACCACCAGAAAACAGGAAGTGGCGCTGTGATTCAAGTGTAGAGTGCTTGCCTTGAGCTGTAGAACTGAGGGACAACGCTCAGGCCTGGAGTTCAACACCCATGATGGACAAAAAAAAATAAACAGGCCCCAGACCTGCCACACCAGGCCCACTGCAGTGAGCACATTGTCAAGAGAACCAAATAAGAGCAGGTGTGTTGGACAAGGGGGCAGAGAATTCCAGGCTTAAGAGACAATGGACAGGTGCCTCTCAGATGAGATTGGACTGGAGGCCAGGCAGCCCTTCGTGGCAGCCCCTGTGTGCGAGGGTGGTTGTCCTATTCCTACTGGCTTTATTACTGTTGCAGGACTCTGCTTCTTTGCTCGCAGAGGCCTTCCTCCTGTTCCAAGTCAGCATTTCTTAGAGCAATAAAACAAGCTAATGTGCAAAGGCAAATGTCGGTCTGGCCAGACAGCAGGTGTCCCTTGAACTTGGAACTCCTGTCCTCTGGGCCCCCTGTAGCCAGTTTCCCCATCTCAGAAATATCCACAGCTGCTCCCCCTGCCGCTGCCCCCCCAAGTCTGAAGTCTGGAGGGCTCAAGTTTCTGTTTGTAGACGTGAAGAGAGGAGACAGGAGCTGGGCCTGGGTGGGGGAGCACAGGACTTCCTCCTGTCCTGTCCCTACAACTTCTGGCCACAACCCTTCCCTGCTCGCCTCCTCCTCCGGGTCGCACTCCACTCCTCCACTGCAGAGGTGGGGAGCAGCCTTGCCCAGGCTCCTGCCGGCGCTCTCCATAGCACTCAGCCTCCTGGGCTGGGGATACGCTGAGCTGCACCGAGCAGCCTGTGGATCTGTGCTGCCAAGGTGGGGGTGGCGGCAGCTGCAGGGGCTGGGAGGGACCACAGTAAGTGACTTTAGGTGCCTTTAAAGAAATAGGTTGGGGTGAGGCCCCTACCACCCACACAGGAGGGGGGAGCCTCAGTGGCCCCCAGAACAGGGGAACAAGGGAGAAGCCTGAAGGGGGCTTCAAGGGGCCCAGGCTGGCTCCACTGCAGCCCCGGGCACCCCAGGACCCTCAGCAGCTGGGCTGGCAGCGTCTGGGCCAGAAGCTGGGTGACATCACCATCCGTTTGTGACCCAAGTTCCTTAGAAATTGCGCCCAGTTACACATTAACCACAGGGCCTGCAAGGGGCCTGGGCAGACACAGGTGTGGACAGGCCCAGATTCCAGGCCTGAGTTGGGGCCATCCACGCGCCCGGGCTCTAGAGTGCTGTAGACCGCTAAGGGGAAGTTGGCTGGGGTCAGAAGAGGGGCTGGGGCTGTTCTGGGGCTTCAGGGCAACAGGAAGCAGGGCCTGGAGGAAGGAACTTGTAGAGGGAGCCTGGCTGCCGGCCCGAAGAGCCGCCTCCAGCTGCATCCTAGGTTCCTTCTTATCCAGGCCTCTTTCCCCATCTTTTTTTTTCCCCTATTTGTAGGTCATGGGGCTTGAACTCAGGGCCGGGGGTGCTGCCCTTGAGCTCTTTCGCTTAAGGCACAGCACCACTCCTGGCTTTTGAGAGGATGCCATCTTGGAATCGTGATCCTCACACAGGCCTGAGCCGGGGCGCCTGGCCCCACTTTCCTCTAAGGTGCTATCCGTTCCCTAAAGCTGGGTTTATGATTTTACTTTGCCTGTCCTGGAGCTTGTACTCTGGGCCCGGGCACCATCCCTGAGCACTTTTTACTCAAGGCTAGTTAGTGCTCTACCACTGTGAGCCACAGAGTCCTTCCCATTTTCTGGTGCTTAATTGGAGATAGGGCAGGGAGTGTCTTTTGTGATCCTCAGATCTCAGCCTAGTGAGTAAAGGTGTGAGCCATTAACCTCTGGCCAAGTTTGTGGTTTTAAATTCCACGCCTAATGATGAGCTGAATTGCTCAGGGACAGCTCCCAGACCTAGAGCTCAGGCCCCACGACTGACCAAAAAAAAAAAAAAAAAAGAGATCTTTCATGAGATTGTTTCTTACACATTTATAAGATTATGTCTGTGTTGCTTTGTATGTCCCTCCCCCATGGTATAACCCCTGCTTTCACTATATATGATGTTGGTATATGTGGAGGGAAGGGAAAAAAACAAATGGTTAAAACAGGGATACAGGAGGACCCACTGCAACAATGAGCTGTACCTTATGTTGAAAAACAAACTTTACAACTATGGTGGGGGGGGCAGGGGGGAGGATGGGAAGGGATGGGAAGGGGAAACAAAGGAGGCTACAATGCTTGATAAGAAATGTACTCATTATCTTGCCCATGTAATTGTAACCCCTCTGTACAGTATTTTCACACACACACACAAAAATTCCAAGCCTATTTTGGCTGTGTGAGATACCGGCTGTCAAGCAATCTCTGAGTCAGTTTCCTGGTCTGTAAACCCCTCCATAGGACTATGGAGAGAGGATTCATTCAGATTCCACTTCTGTCCCCCTTGTATAAACTCTGTGTAGGGGAAAGTGAGGTGAGATAGAGCAGGAGACAAGGAAATGATATTACTGTAAACAAGTATCAAAAAGGTCAGATTGAGACTTTAAAGCAAAGAAGCTGAAAAGCAGATACGCTCCTCTTCCACCACAGCTCCTCGTTAATATTAGATTCAAGATCAGAGGCACAGGAGGGGTTATCCAAATTTGTCTTCTCCTTTGAAATAGTAAAAGCCTGAGAACTCTTCACACAGTACCGAGGGGAAGACTCAAAGGCCTATCGGTCAAAAGGAAGTCCTGAAAGTTACTTGGGGTTGGGGTAGGCCTAGAACCACTGCCTGAGGACCTGGGAATTGAGGAGCTACTCTGGGGGGGAGGGGAGGGTCCTTTGGAGCCTTCGACTCTTGTGTCCTGTCTGGGAGCAGGCAATGCTTCCCTCCCCCGTGGCTCCCTACTTAAGAAGTTATCCTAAGGTGGATCCTGGCTGGGATCCTCTTTGTAACAGGCCCTGAGATGCTTTTCACCAGCAGATCTTAGGAGCCCGGGAAGTTGAGGGGAGGAAGCGATGGGCCATCCTGAGGTGACAAAAGGACCCAGCTCAGAGAAGATGGGGGCGGCTCAGACAGGACGGGGAGCTCGGGGAAGGAGGCCCGGGGCAGTGGACAGGGCGGCAGAATCCTAAGGCCTGGGAAGGGCTTTGGCCTGGGCTGGGAGGAGGAGCTCAGGGAGTGGAAAGTAAATCTCCCGGGGGAGCAATTAGGGAATGAGTCAGGCGGCGGCGGGGCCGGCCGGGAGGTCTCCAGGCCGAGAGTGAAGCCCGCCCAAGCCCGCCCAAGCCCCCTCACCGTCGGGCCTCCCCCAGCCTCCTTCCCCCG
>NW_012267218.1:1629101-1654284 GCF_000151885.1 Dipodomys ordii | reverse complement strand
CTCCCTGCCACCCCCACCCAATCCTCCCCACCCACCCCTCCCCGGCCCCCCCTCCCCGGGCCCCGCCCCGCTGTGCCCGTCGTCCCCGCTCCCAGGAGGGGTTCCAGGCGCATTTCCCGCGGGAGCGGCCCGCACGAACCCCAGCGGGTCGGACGGGGACAGGCCCCGACCCGCCGACCCCGGAACCTTTGCAAAGACTCAGCGTCCCCGGCAAAGGGTCCGGCTGTGCCGTAGCCCGGCCGCCCGCGGCCGGAGCCACGAACTCCGTGGGTCGCGTGGCGGCGGCGGCGGGCGGAGCGGGGACTCTTATTTTGCCGGGTCTTTGGATCTCCCCGGCAACGCGCGGAGGCGCGGCGTGACGTCATCGGCGTGCGCCCGGAGCCGGAGTCGCTGAGCGCCGGGGAGCCGCGTGCGTGTCGGCGCGGCCGTCGCTGCGGTGAGGCTCCGCGCGGGGTGCGGGGCCCGGGGCGTCTCCGCGCGCCCGCCTCTCCTCCTCTGGAGCCTGTTTGGGGTCCGCTCGCCTCGCCCCTGCCAGCCGCCCGCCGAGGGCCGCCTGCGGCAGGGGGCGCGCGCCCCCTCCGGGAGGATCTTGTGTTGGGGGCAGGCGGTCGTGGGGCTCGAACTCGGGGCGCTGTCCCTCTACCGCTTGAGCCACAGCGCCACTTCCGGTTCTCACGGACTTTCCTGCCCAGGCTGGCTTTGAACCGCGATCCTCAGATCTCAGCCTCCTGAGGAGCTGGGATGACAGCCGTGAGCCACCAGCGCCCGGCGGATTGGGCTGCCTTCTAAGCAGAGCCGGGGCTCAGCCAGCCAAACCTCTGCCCAGACACAAGCTCTCAGCCTGCTTCCTGCCCCTGGCCTCAAGCCCGCCTCTCCCCAGGCCCCTGACCTCATGCCCATCTCTTCCCAGGTCTCTTGCACAATGAGCTTTGTGGCTTATGAGGAGCTGATCAAGGAGGGTGACACTGCCATCTTGTCGCTGGGCCACGGTTCAATGGTGGCAGTGCGTGTGCAGCAAGGGGCACAGACTCAGACCCGACATGGTGTCCTGAGACACTCTGTGGACCTCATTGGCAGGCCCTTTGGCTCCAAGGTGATCTGCAGCCGAGGAGGCTGGGTGTATGTGCTGCACCCCACGCCTGAGCTCTGGACTGTGAATCTCCCACACCGCACGCAGATCCTTTACTCCACCGACATTGCGCTGCTCACCATGATGCTGGAGCTGCGGCCCGGCTCCGTGGTCTGCGAGTCGGGTGAGTTCTTCAGCTCCAATTGAGAAATTGACCTGAAGGTTTGACCAAAGATCCAGACATGTGCCCTGAAGCCTGCCGTTCTTCCAGACAGGAGTGCTTGGGTACTCAGGTTCTATTGGCCGCACCGTAGTCAGGGAGGGTGGAGGCAGAGAGGCCGTTGCCTGGTGTGACCTTGGAGTGATGGGTATTGGGGGTTGGGCCTGAGGTAGCAGGGTCTTTCCTGCCTTGGTGGGACAGTGCTGGTGTTACTTGGTTCTGACCAAGGTGCTCGCTGCTCGTCCCTTGTCCCTGTGCTGTTGAGCATCTGAGAGTTGTCCCTGGAGGGAGACCCTCTGACCCCAGGAACTCAGCAGCAGTGGGAAGCCTGTCTTGCACTCATCCTCTGTCAGGCCCTTGCTTACCTCTAGTGAAGATTGGTGGCACCGTTGTTGCTAAGCCAAGATCTGAGGGTGGGTAAGGTACAGCTAGCTCCTTCCCCATCCCCATGCTGAGGTCCCCTGAGGAGGAGATAGGGCATGTAGCCTTGTCAGGAACGAATCTAGACCTGCATCTGGTACATTACTGGTGACATGTTCCTTTTCTTGTTTTGGCCAGTCCTGAGGCTTGAACTCAAGAATCTGGGCACTGTCCCTGAGCTTCTTTTGTTCAAGGCTAGCACTCTACCACCTGAGTCACAGCACCACTTCCTGCCTTTTCTGTTTATTTGATACTGGGGAATGGAACCCAGGGCTTCATGCATGCTAGGCAAGCACTCTACCATTAAGCCACATTTGTAGTCCAATGGCACTTTTTTTTTTTTGGTTAGTCGTGGTGCTTGAACTCTGGACCTGAACGCTGTCCCTGCACTCTTCAGCTCAAGGCGAGTGCTCTACTGCTTGAGCCACAGTGCCACTTCCAGTTTTCTAGTGGTTTATTAGAAATGAGTCTCACGGACTTTCCTACCTGGGCTGGCTTTGAACCATGATCCTCAGATCTCAGTCTCCTGAGTAGCTAGGATTTCAAGTGTGAGCCACTGGCGCCCAGCCAGTGGCATATTTCTTGTGAGTTGGGCTGCCTGGATCATAAAAGCCTGCTGTTGATGGCATTTGGAGAGGCCCAGGGGTGGGGACCCACAGACCTTAGGCCATAAATTCCTTGAAATCACTTGGTACATGACAGGACAGACAGGTGTGTTGTCTCGGCTGCCCTTGATCACCTGGCTGTATTGTTTTGTATGGCCCAAAAATGATGTCATAAATGTCCACATGGCCCTTGGCAGAAAAAAAGACCTCCCGCTTACCCCTGCTTAGCTCATCACCCTCGCCTCTGTGTGGGAGCAGGACACACACCAGTTTCATCAGCTGTGTGCCCTGAGCCAGCTGCCCCGCCCGCAGGCCCTCATGTCTGTGGTGAGCACGCTGCTGTACACGGCCAAGTTCCTGTCTTTTTTTCTCTTGGCCTGTCGTGGGGCCTGAACTCTGGGCCTGGGCACTGTCCCTCAGCTCTTCAGCTCAAGGCTAGCGCTCTACCACTTAAGCCACAGCGCCACTTCCAGCTTTTTCTGCTTATGTGGTGCTGAGGAATCGAACCCAGGGCCTCATGCATGCAAGGCAAGTGCTCTACCACTGAGCCACCTTCCCAGCCCCAAGTGCCTGAGAAGTAGTGGGCCATGGGCCCAGGTGGATAGTTGAGAACCAATGGTTGTGGAGAAGCTGTAAGACAGGACTGCCGGCTCGAAGGTGACTCCCGTAGAGGGTCGAAGGGACCTCCACGTAGAGTGGTCGGGGAAGACCTCTTGGAGGTTGAAAATGAGGCGGAGGCCAGGTGCCAGTGGCTCAACCCCTAGAATCTTAGCTACTTAGGAGGCTGAGGTCTGAGACTCAAAATTCAAGACCAGCCTGTGCAGGGAAGTCCATGAGACCTTTATCTCTGATTAACTACCAAAGAGTTGGAAGTGGAACTGTGCCTCAAGTGTAAAGCAGTAGCCTTGAGCAGAAGACCCCAGGACCTTAAAAAATTCAGAAACAGCGCCCAGACCCCGGGTTTAAGTCTTATTTCAAGTAAGAAATTACAAAGTGAGGGGGAGAGAGGAAAAGAAAATGAGGAGAAGGAGGCACTTCCAGGTGTGGAAATGTCCTGTGGTGCAAGTATCACTGCCAAGTTGGGTCAGCTAGGCTGGCGCACCTCCACAGGGAGAACTTCAGAAATGGGCTTACTGGTGGCAGGTGAAGGGGTGCCTCTCAGACAGGCTGTCTCCTGGGTGGGAAGGACACAGGGCTCACTGACAGGACTAAGGGTGGCTCTCCCCGAGAGCTGAGAGGGAGAGGCCTAGAAAACCAAGAATGCAGAGAGTGAGGGTGTTGGCCCCTTGGAGAAACTGGAAATCAGGAGCTGGAGGTGGAGTGACGGGAGGGTGAGGGCGCCGGTGTCTGTCTGGCCTAAGCGGTGAGTGTCTTTGCCAGGTCCCAGCAGCCTTCAAGGTAACAGGGTAATGGATCAAGGTTGGTAAGGCTGATGCGTAATGCGGGGCCTTGGAGGGCAGGTGGAGGTGAGGGTGGGGATAGGGAGATGCAGACTCCGTCCACTTGATACAAGTCACGTGCAGGGAGCCCGTTAGCGGGTTCACGCCTGTCATCCTCACAACTCAGGAGGCTGAGATCCCTGAGGATCACAGTTCTAAGCCAGCCCCAGCAGGGATGTCCAAAAGACTCCTATCTCAAATGAACAATAAGCCAGAAGTGGAGCTGTGTGGCTCAAGTGGTAGAGCACCAGCCTTGAGCAAAATAAAGCTCAAGGGACAACAGCCAGGCCCTGAGTTCAAGCCCCAGGGCCAGCAGGGAAGAGCAGGGCTGGGTGGGAGGCTGGCTGTGCCCTGTGAGGGTGGGCAAGGCCCGGGAGCTGCGGTGTGGGGAATGGGCTTAGGCAGGGCCGGCGGATGGGCTGAGGGAGCCCATAGATAGAGTGAGGCGGTGGCTTTTGGTAGGACTTAGAGATCAGCTGTTGTGGGGAAGGTGTCAAGGCTGAGCACAGGAATGTGTGAGTGGTCAGCCATGTTGAGCCTGGGCCTGCTTCTCCCAGGCTGGACAGAGCTGCTGCCGCCATCCCCTGTCCCAGCCCAGCATCCCAAACACAGGGCCAAGGCTGCCAGGAGTGGGCTGGTGGCCTGTGGGGTGAGGCCCCCAAATGACCGGGCCTGCTGCTCTCCTGGCCCTTGCAGGTGAGATTGGTGCTGTTTCCTGGGTGGCCGTGGGCAGCACGTGCTCCCCGGCAGCTGCCCTGCCTCCCTCCGCCCTCCAGGTACTGGCAGCGGATCTGTGTCCCACGCCATCATCCGCAGCATCGCCCCCACCGGCCACCTGCACTCGGTGGAGTTCCACCAGCAGCGAGCGGACAAGGCCCGGGAGGAGTTCGAGGAGCACCGAGTGGCCCGCTGGGTGACAGTGCGCACTCAGGACGTGTGCCGGAGCGGCTTCGGCGTGAGCCACGTGGCTGACGCCGTCTTCCTGGACATCCCGTCACCCTGGGAGGCGGTGGGCCATGCCTGGGACGCCCTCAAGGTTGAAGGTGAGTCTGGGGTGTGGGTGGGAGGGGGCGGGGTTACAGCTCTGGGCGCTCGCCTTTGGGGAGGGCAGCAGGAGTGGGAGCTGATGCCCTGGGCACAGCAGGATCCCTGTCATCTCCTGGCAGCGTGTCTGGATCCAGAGTGATGACTGCTGCCCCTTCTCCCTCCTCCCCCCCATCTTCTCCCCCCCCCTGTGCAGGTCCAGGCAGCTGGCCCCTTTTAGGGAAGATGCTGGGTGTGGAGGCGGAGCGCTGGGGAGATCTCGGGAAAGGTGGGCCCGAGCCAGAGAGCCCAGGGACTTTGCCTTTTCGGGAGAAGGAGGCTGAAGCCTCTGCCAGTCGGGGCCTGCCTCCCATCTCTGTTGTAGTAGCAAGGGGCACCTGTAGGTCCATCTCCATATAAGGCCCCCAGCGTCGCATAGTGCTGGCCTCCCAGCTTTGCCTCTGTGTCTGCAGACCCCCGGCTGCAAGGTTCCTAGCCGGCCCAGCCCCAGCCCCAGCCCCTGGGAGCCCAGCCAGGCAGAGCCCCTGGCGATCCCGCTCCAGAGTGGCCTGGGGAAGTGTGAACCCAGCCCTGCCTGTGCCCCCTTCTCAGGGCCCACTGTGTGGGCTGTGAGCTTGCCTGCCTCCTTCCCTTTGGGGTCTGGAGTTCTCAGCAGCCGACCTCTCTGGCCTCTGGCTTCAAGACACGTGATGTGTGCTGCCGCTCGGTGATGCCCGATGCACTGAGCCGCTGGCAGGGCGGCAGCTGCCCGCAGCCCCTCCCACCCTGCTGCTGCTAAAGAGCCCTGGGTGCAGCCTCCCGGGGCTGCTGCTCCCTGCCCCTGCCCCTGCCCCTGCCCCTGCCCCTGCCCCTGCCCCTGCCCCTGCCCCTGCTAGGGACCTGCTTGCCCCTTGCGCGGCCTGCTCCCTACCTTGCGAGGAGAGGACCTGGGCCAGGCTCTCACCTACTCAGAGATTGAGCCATGGGAGGCGGCAGAGAGTAGCTGGGCCGTGCGGGGGAGGGGCCAATGGCAGCCTCTAATTTCCCGTGACAGCCGCGGCCCACGCACAGCCCCACGCGTCCCTATTGTTAGTGCTATTCTTAGGCTGCTCTGACAGCAGTGCTGGCCCCTCCCTCTACCCCCCTCCTGCCCTCAGCTGCCCTCAAGGAGGTGGGCGGTAGTGCCCACCGGTGGCCAGAGAGTCCAGGGCATCCTTGGGCTAGGTCAGGCTACGCTGGGCTGGTGAGAGGAGGCTTGCCAAGCTATGCACAGGGCCTCTGCAGCCTCAGACCTGACCTCCAACCCCCCCCGCCCCCCCCTGCTCCCCACAGGCGGACGCTTCTGCTCCTTCTCGCCGTGCATTGAGCAGGTCCAGCGCACGTGCCAGGCCCTGGCGGCGCGCGGCTTTGCGGAGCTGAGCACGCTGGAGGTGCTCCCGCAGGTGTACCACGTGCGCACCGTCAGCCTGCCCCTGCCTGACCTGGGCCGCGCGGCTGCCCCTGCAGGCACCGACAGCAGCCCTTTCCGCAGCGGCACGCCCATGAAGGAGGCGGTGGGCCACACCGGCTACCTGACCTTCGCCACCAAGACCCCGGGCTGACCCATGTGCCCTGGACATGCCGCCGCCAGAGGCTGCCTTACGTGGTCGGCAGAAGCCTGCAGAGAGACTTGCGTGGAAACAGACGGCGGGGGCGGGGGCCGGGGTGCACGCGGCTGGCAGGTACGGGGGGGCCGGGGTGCAGGCGGCTGGCAGGTACGGGGGGGGGGCGCCGTGGCCGCTCCTGGCTGCCGTCGCTACCAAGGCCAGGCTCTGGCTTGGCTGCTGTTTGTTGCCAACATGAAGTCTGCACTGCCACTGGCTCTCCTGAGTGTTGAGGCCAAGGGGCATGGTGGGAGGAGGAAAACTGAGACTCTGAACTTCACAACTGTGGGGGCCTCGTGGGGCTGCGGACCCTCCCATCCCTGGGCCAGACGCCAGGGTCAAGCTGCCCCATAAAGTCCTGGCCCGCCCAGTCTGCTGATGAGGACTGAGGTGGCCCAGGCTCAGGGAGGTGACCCTGCAGCCCCAGGTGCTGAGTGGCCAGGCCTCCAGGGCCTCTAGTTCCCGGGGCAGGCGCTGCCCCTCCAGAGCCCCCGTTACCTTCCAGGAGCCCAGCAGGATGCGGGCGGGCTTGCAGTTGTTCAGGCCTTAGTCTGTGCAGCCCAGGCCTCCCCGGGTTCCCTGCTCCGGGGTCAAGGAAGCCCCTTCCCTGGGACAGGAGCTCAAAGCGGTGCTCCCCAGAGCCACGTGGTCATCACAACGCCCTGGCCAGGCTCCACAGCCTGACACCGGGGCCAGCCATCGGGAACCTGCGGGTGCGAGGCTGGTACCCGTGTACCTGACAGCCACAAAACACAGGCCTGGCCGTGCCGACTGCTCTCCCCAGCTGCCCAAGAACTCAGCGTGTCCCCCCACAGCCCCCTTCTCAGGGTCTCTACCCTTTCCTCCATCCTGGGGTTGGTGCAGTGGGGACTTCTGTTTACAGGGTGGCAGCCTGGGCCTGGACAGGAAGGGGAGGAAGGCGCAGCTGTGGCCCCACACCCTCTGCAGACAGGACCTCCTTCCAGGCCTGGCCTGACCCCTGACCCCCCTGCCTGCCCCCTAAGCTTGTCTCCCTGATGCCTTCACACCCTGTCCTCAAGACAGCCCTGTGGGAGGTGGGTGTGCCTTGGGGTGGATCCCTGGCTTGTGGGATGTAGGAGCGTGGAGATCAGGTCATGCCATTTAATACACGGGGCTGGGTGAAGCTGGCAGCCTTTGGTGGTCAGCAGGGCCTGTGCGGGGCTTGGCCTGCGGCCAGGAGGCCCAACTCAACCTAGAGCTGTCCCCAAGCAGAGCCCTGCCTCGTTCCTTCAGCCAGAACACAGCCTGCGGTGACCCCCTCTCTCTGCGCACATGCCCTTAGCTTCTTTCCTGCCTGTGCTGAATGGCCATTTTGTCTGCCTTCACCCCGGCCGCCCGTGCACGGGTGGAGCCGTAGTACCCTGGTTTTTCAGAGGCAGCACGGCCGCGGCTGGTGCATGACCCGTCACGCGCCCAGCTGTCACCTCGTCAGCAGCCTGCGACTCATCGCCAGGCCCTCACTCATTCTCTAGCCCCTCAGTTTTTCCGTGGAAATTCCCGCATCTGGTCTGCTGCTCCCCCTGGGCACGGACTTCCAATGCCAGGCAATAGGGCCACGGACACTCAGACACACACTGGAGGCCACCACTCCTGGGCCCCTTGCCACTTGCCAGGGTCCTGCCCAGGGCCTCCAGGAAGATGTGCCCTTCCTGAGGCTGCCTCCCAGGACCCTTGCCCTGGGTGTGAGTCTCAGTGAGTAGGCGTGAACTGGGTGCTAGTGGTCACACCTGTAATCCTATGTACTCAGGAGGCTGAAGCTCTGAGTTCAAGCCCCAGAACCAGCACACATGTGCATGCATGCACGCACACACACACACTTCATGGTCTGCTAGAGGCCTTCCCCACGCTGCACGTGGTCCAGTCCCTGGGGTTCTCCTGTGGTTCCGCTCTCGCTCCGTCCCACGGGCCCGCAGCCAGAGCCTGGCCTGAGCTGAGGAGCAGGGGGGGCCTCCTGGAGACCCGCTGCGCCTTCCACAGAGGCCCGGGAGCGTGGAGGCCTGCGGGAGTGGGCCTCGGTGTGCCGGGAAGGTGCGCTGCGTCTTCATGGCTTTGTCCCACGTGGCCGGGCTAGGGCCTGCCAGTTCCGGATGTCTTAGGGGCTTCCAGGAGCCACGGTGGGGGAGACAGCAGTGGAGAGGGGTCTGGGGCAGGCAGGCCGAGCCTGGGCTGGAGGCCCGCAGCGGGAGTGCCCCTGCCTGCCAAGAGCCATTTTTTCAGAATCTGGGGACTTGGGTTCCCTTGGGAAATGCCCTTTGCCCTCTGGGCACTTGAATAGCCTTTTGAGCATCAAGGAGGCTTTATCAGGGCTACAGAAGAGAAGATCTGCAGTCAAGAACTTTCTGGAATCTGGGCACCAATGGCTCATACCTGTAACCCTGGCTGTTTGGGAGGTGGAGATTCAGAGGACCTTGCTTTGAAACCAGCTCTGGAAGGAAAATCTGCTGGACTCCATTGCCAAAACAACCAGCACAAAGCAGGGCTGTAAGTATGGCTCAAGTAGGTGCCAACAGAGCAAGCTCAAGGCCCTGAGTTCAAACCTCAGTACCACCACCACCACCACCCCAAAAATTTTTTTTTCTTGAAAATCCAGATCACCACTTGGAGTTATGGTGAGCTGGGCCTGGACCTGGACAGCGGCCCTCACCCACTGCCCAGCTCCCCCCTCAGCCCTGCGGCCGAGCCTGTCCCCCTGGGGTCTGTAGCCTGCATGGGCCAAACCTAGTTGCACACACACATTTCAATTTGGCCACATGGTGATACTCGGCCGCTAGGTGTTGGTTCTGTACCTGACGTGCTGTTAGGTGGATGTTCTGTGCCTGACCTCCAGTCAGGTGGAGGGCGCTCGCTGCGGGGGCTGTGCGCGGGCCGCGCAGGGGCCTTCCTGTCCCTTCTGAGGCTGGAGGCTAGTGTCTGAACTCACTTCCCGGGGCTCCAGTGGCTCCCAGCTGGTGTGCTGGCCCCCTCCTAGCCCCGGCCGGGCCCCACTGGGTGGCAGGCTCTGCACAGTATCCTCAGCGAGCAGGGGCGGTGGGGTCACCTCTGACCCTAGCCAGGCGGTGGTCGGGGTAGCCCAAGCGGTTTGTGTAAGCTGGGTGCCCGGATGAGGGCATTTCAAGGTCAGGCTGCCTCCAAGGCAGGCTCACGGGCGGAGGGAATAACTGGCTCCCACCAGGCTGAGAATAGCTTGGAATTGGGTCACTCACCGAGAGATCCGGTCACAGCCTCCAGCCTTTGACAGTAATCAGCTTTCTCCCCTGCATCTGTCCCTTCAAAGCGGGGAGGGAGGGAGGGAGGCAAGGGCACATTTTTGGAAGAAGGCTCTGCTGTGGCGAGCCTCCCCTCCCAGGACCCCAGCCCCCTGCGGGGAGCCTCACAGCCCTCCCCGGGGTGTGCAGCCCAGGCCGCACTGCTGAGCTTGTGCAGCCCGATCCCTGCTCTCCCCATGATGCCCTGCTCCTTGAGTCTTCCTCCTCTAAAGCAGACGTCCCCTCCCGTGGATGGAGGGGAAGAGGGGCTCTTCCAGTCTTGTCCTGAGGGAGCCCCCCACCTCACGTGGCAATGCCTGTTCACCTGAGGCCCCTGCCCACATCCCCACGCCGTCCACACCCCCAGTACCTCCAGAGCCCCCACCCCTGGCCATCCTCCAACCTGGTGGCCTGCCCCATTCAACCTGACTGGAGCTTGAGGTCCCAGGTGCCCCTTGACCTCCGGGCCCAGGGACAGACTGAGTCAGACCGGAGCACTGTCGGTCCCTCAGGTGTTTGGGGGGATGAGGAGGGACCTCCTTCAGTGGGGACTCAGTATCAGTCCTGTCTCTCTGGCCACTTCAAGGCGCGAGTCCTGCCTCCAAGGCAGAGCAAGCGTGCCGGCGCGGCCGGCGCCCGGCTTCACGAGCCTGTATTTCCTCCAACTGGAAACACCTTGATTAACTCTGGGAGCTTCCACAGGGAGGGCTGTGAGAACTCAGCAGCTTCCTTTGCTTGGAATGTTGGCCTTGGAACCCCAAGGCCTGGGCCGGTTACTGAGGCTCCATCTTGTCCAGGCTCTGGGCTCCTGCAGAGACTGCGGAGGCCACAGTCCAACACGGTGTGGGCCTTACTGGGCCCAATCTGAGCAAATCAGATGTTTTAGTTCACCAGCTAGGAAGTGTGAAGCCTGGGTGAGTTTCTTGTGAAATGAAAGGACAGTTGCTTTAGGGACGCAGATGGCGAGGTGGTGGAGTTGTGTGGGGCCAGCAGGGTGCCAGGGTGAGGCAAGGTGGGGCCAGGCCCTGCCTGGCCCCTCGAGGCAGAGGACTCTGGATGTCTTGGTTTCTTAGGCACTGAGCCAGCGGCAGGGTGTAGGAAGGAAGTGGGGGTCACACGCCATGGGGCTGGTGGGAGAGAGAAGATGGCCCTGTGGGCGGCGCGGAGCCCCGCAGTGTGCAGCGCCCTCTGCTCACCTGGGTGCGGTGCGCGGTGCAGCTCCAGCAGCACATTTACTGTGGGCCCCTGAGCAGCCCGTGCTGGGCGAGGGGAGCCCAGGGGCTGCCCCACTTCCTGCCCCCAGCGCCCCCTCTGGCCTCTCTAGTACCAGAGACTCCTGCCTTCTCTGGGGCCCCTCCATTCCTGCTCCCTCCTTCTTGGTCCTGCTGGCAACACAAGCCCGGCCCGGCCTTCTTCCTGGAAGATTGCTCAGCGCCTCGCCTCATCCTTTCTTTCTTTTTTTTAAATTTAAATTTAATTTTATTTTTTGGGTCCGGTCGTGGGGCCTGAACTCTGGGCCTGGGCGCTGTCCCTCAGCTCTTCAGCCCAAGGCAAGCGCTCTACCACTTGAGCCACAGTGCCACTTCCAGCTTTTGTGTTCTCCTGCTTATGTGGTGCTGAGGAATCGAACCCAGGGCCTCATGCATGCAAGGCAAGCGCTCTACCACTGAGCCACCTTCCCAGCCCCTCATCCTTTCTTTCTTTCTTTCTTTCTTTTTTAAGACTGTCTCGCTGTGGGAGCCCAGGCTGGCTGGAAGTTGAGATCCTCAAGCCTCAGCGCCCCACGGATGTGTACCCCTGTGCCCCACCAGAACCCTGTCTTCTTGCTGTCTAGTTTGAGGAGTGCTGCTCTCCAAATCCTGATCCGTGTGGGGCCCCCAGCCCCAGCCAAGACAGCCGCATGACCGCCAGCCACAGAGGCTCAGCGAGTGTGTGCACAGGGCTTGCTCAGGGCAGGAATGTGCACATAGATCCCGTGTGGGCTCCACGGAAAGCACTGCTGTGGCTGGTAGCCATCTCGTGGTGGCCAGGTCAGCAGCAGCTGGGCTTCGGTCACCCAGAGCCAAGACTGGGGACTGGACTCACTGGGGACCCTGGCCACTGGGGCGTCTGTGGGCGCAAGGAGGCGTGAGCCCTGACGAGGAATGCTGGCACCGTGTGTGGGGGGGGGGGCACGGCGGCCACAGAGCCCTGTTGCTAAGCTACATGCTCAGTGGACATTCGGGGTGCCAGGCAGCAGGGAGGGAGACGTTTCTTGGCAGAGGAAGGCTTGAGGGCCACTGCGCCCTTGCTCTGCTGTGGGGACATCAGGCGGGGGCCAGAAACACTGTCTTCCTGGACTCCAAGTGAAGTGTGCCTCCCTCCCGCTTTTGTCCCTGGCCCGCCACCCAATCTGCCTCCCTCCCCCCTCCTGCCCCCGGCTTCCATCCCGTGTGGCCGGTGGGAGGTGAGGCTCAGGCCCCATTCTGGGCCTTTGGCTCCATTGGAGCTGCGCGGAAGAGCCCGACGCTGCCCGCCCTGGCCCTGGCCGCAGAGGCTGCGGCTGAGCACAGAGGACGGGTTTGTTTTGCTCCCTCCAGGCTCCACTTCCTCCTTCCGTGGAGAGACTGCTAAGGAGGCTGGGGCTTGAGTGTGGCAGCTGCTGGCGAGGGGGCCTGCGGGGTCACTGGGGGCCTGCCCCTGTGTGACGCCCTCCCCCCACCCACCAGACAGCTGTTGGGTTTCTAGGTCAGACGTTTCCTCTAGCAGGACCCCCACGATTCCCCCGGCCCCACCCCCCCTCCTTCCGGGGCCGCAGACAAGAGACAAGATCCAGAACCCAAGCGCTGCTGTCTCAGCACCGCACGCAGCGGCCGGCCGCTCGGGTGTCGGTGTCCAGTTCTGCCTCCCTCCTGAGCTAGGCATCCGCCGCGCTCAATAGGCGCCCAGAGACATCTGCCGGTGCCGGTGACGTCACACCCGTGGAGTGACAGGCCCTCCTCTGCCCCCCCTTGTCCCTGTGGACCCACAGCGCCTCCCCCACTCCACCCCAGGGGTGCAGCACAGCCCAGGGCACGGGGAAACTGGCCTCGCTGTGGGCGGTGTGTGGGTGGCTGCCGGGCCCGGCTTTGGGCTGGGACTGGGGATTTGGGGTCTTAGCCTCCCTAGGCCCACGTGGGATGGAGTCCACGCAGAAGCTGGTCGACTGGACGTGGGAGGTGCCCAGGGGCTCCCCAGGCCCGTCCCCCTCCCTCTGTGGGAGCGCCAGCACTTGGGCCAGCGCCGGCTATCCTAGGTGGGGTGGGCCCGGGTCCACCCCAGGCCGGCCGCCAGCCGCCTGGGTGACCACCTCGCACCTCTGCCTTGGCAGCTGGCCCACCTGTCTGTCCTGGGGTCAAGACGCCTGGACGAGGCCCTGGCTGGGTGCTGGCCCGGGCGGCCCGAGGGGTGAGCCCGGTGCTCCGCAGGCGCTGCCCCTCCCCCACCCTGCTGCCAGCAGCGAGGCCGGGAGCTGGGGACAAAGACGCAGCTGCCGGGGGCGGGGTGGGGCCCCAGGGCCTTCGAGCCTGCCCAGCCCCTCCTGTGACGTCACCGTCACCACAGCAGAGAGAAGGGCCCTTTCTTCCTAGGCAGCCGTTGGGAACCGGCCTGGAGACAAAGCCGCTGCCAGGCAGGGGGCCAGTGAGCGGCCAGCCCCCCCCCCCGCCCTCGTGGCATACAAGGGGGGGTGGGATGGGGGAAGGGAGGCAGTGGTAGTTGGCGCCTGGGAAGGGACGCAGGTTTGTGCAGGGCACCAGGCTCATTTGTTCACTGGCCCGACGCATCCAGTGTGAGGGGCGGGGCTCCCTGTCCTGAGGGGCAGGGGGTCCCCCAAGGCTCGGGACATGCTGGAGAGATCCCGCCAGTGCAGGAAGCTGTGGCAAGCAGCTGCGGCCGTTAAGAGACCGCGGTGTTAAGGTTGAGCTTGCGCACCGGCCTTGTGTACAGGCGTGCGCAGGTCAGGGAAAGATTTGCTTTTCTATGGTGAGTGCTCAGTGAGGCGCTGGTCCCCAGGAGGGCTGTCCCGGGGGCACTCCAGAGTCCCCCTTCCTGCCCCTCAGAGCACTCCCACGCCCTCCAGAGCCGTGGGGACGGCACAGGCTGCCCCATGAGTGACCGTTCTGTCCAGAGTCTGGAGCAACGCCCCGGCCTTGGCGGTGCAGGTTGGAATCCCGGCCTCCCAGGCACAGGACACGTCCTTCCCCCAGAGTTCTGGGCGTACCAGCAGCAGGCCAGGTGGGCTTCCTGCGGGAGGCGGTGGCAGAACTTGCAGGTCAGGCTGGGATGGAGGCTAGGGAGCCTTGCTGTGCCCACTGGCTTCCATGTCTGATGCCCTCGGCCGGCCGGGCCCAGCCCACCGGGGACAGACAGTCCAGTGTGTGTCTCAGACCATGGAGGACCCTGTCTGGTGACAAAGGCAGGTGGGTGAGCTTCAGGGCCCGCCACCTAGCACAATGGCCCTAACATTTCTGGGGCAGATCTTGCAAGGCCCCTGTGAAGCCCCTGGCTGAGCAGTCACACAGGGGCAGGGCGGCTCCTGGTGCTGGGGCTGCCTGCACCCACCCACCCCCACCACTTAGATCTGGGCAGGTGTGACCTCGGCTGGGGAAAAGCCCTCCCCCAGACACCCCGACAGCCCCAGGCCCCTCCCGCAGTGCCGGAGACAGGCGGGGGCGGGGTGTAAGTAGGCCAGAGCTTTGTGCAGCGTTGCCATGGTGCTGTGGCTGCCTGTGCAAGCTTCCCTTGGGGCCTGTTCCCAGGGCACCTCAGCCCTCCCTTCCCGACCCTGTCCCGGTCAGGGAGCAGCTCCTTACCCTCAGGGACCTGCTCACGCACATACGTATGCACACACATGCACACCCATTATACAAACACACTACACACACAATGCATGCCCCTGCGAGCACCACATTGTCATGCATAGTTGCACACTTGCACACAAGACGTGAGCCTACACACTCACATGCTCACGTGCCATGCAGCACCCACCCATATTTGCATATGTGCACATTCACACACAGCCACTCGTGGGCTTTAGTTATTCAGGTGACTATCTGGTCTGCAGAGCCGCGGCTCTGGAGGCCTGGGTTGGGGCGCCTGGCCCCCAGCAGTCCGCTTGCAGAGGCTATGGCTGTAGCTGAGCTGGAGAGGGGCCAGAAGAGGAATCAGAACATGGAAGTATAGGTGGCTGCAGCCTCTCTGGGCCTGCTGCCCTGGGAGACACCTGGGTACCGCCTGGCACTAGATAGGTCACTACTCCACCCGCAACTCCACATTGCAGTCAGGGCCCCTAGCCATTACCTCCAGGACGCAATGCGGCAGCGTGGCACCGCGGCAGGGTGGCAGTACCCTATTCTCTGGGCAATGGTAGTCATTGGTAGGGCTGGCAGGCAGCAGGAGTCCCACGCAGAAGGCCTGCTGGGCCGGCCCCAGCTCCATTCTTGTGGTCAAAGTGATGTGGCTGTGCAGCAGGAGGGGGCTAGGGCCATGCAGGTCCCTGGTCCCCTTGAATCCTTGCTGATGAGGACCCCACTAGCATGGACAAGGGGACAGGGCAGTGTGGCTTTGCTGCTGCTGGTGGAATGAGCAGTCAGGAATCAAGACCCCTGCAAGGATTTCCCATCTTCTTTGAAGACGTGGCTGGGGCTGTGTGTTCGCGCCTCAGGCTCTCATCTGACAACCCTGGGCTCGCAGAGGCTGCGCTGTGTCCCGCAGCAGATGCACCTGGCAGGGCAGGAGCAGGAAGGGATCTCCTTGCCACTTCCTGTGATGCCTGCCTTTGGGGAAAGCTGTTGTCTGTGCGAACCTGAGGCCCTGTGAGAACGGGGGTCCTGGCTGTGCTGACCCTGGGGTGGAAAGGTGTATGTGGAGGCTGCAGGGTGCTGAGCATGTGGGCGGGGCTGCCAGGTATGGCCCACCAGAGCCCTGAAGCCCGGGTGTGCTCATGAGCAGCTGGGCTTGGGCAGTGGAGCAATCGCTGAGAGCCCAGCAGGCTTCCGTCGGCAGCACTGCCCAGGAGCCGAGGGCCGTGCTTCCTGGGGAGGCAGCTGTGGCCTGTGAGTTGCCTGGACTGGGAGTCATGCTCCCAGATAACCAGGGGGTAAAGGGCAAGATGGAAGGGTCTCAAGAGCAAGGTGCTGGGGGCTCATGCCTGTAATCCTAGCTTTTTTTTTTTTTTTTGCCAGTTGTGGGGCTGAACTCTGGGCCTGGGCGCTGTCCCTCAGCTCTTCAGCTCAAGGCCAGTGCCCTACCACTTGTGCCACAGCACTACTTCTGGCTTTTTTCTGCTTATAATCCTAGCTTCTTAGGAGGCTGAGAGCTGAGGGTCGTGGTTCAGTCAGCCTGGAAAGAAAATTTGTGAGACTTTTTTGTGTGCCTGTCCTGGGTCTTGAGCTCGGGGTCTGGCTGTCCCTGAGCGTCGGTCAAGGCTACGTAGCACTCTACCCCAGTCACAGCTGCACTTCAGCTCTTTGTGGTGGCTGACTGGAGGTCAGAGTCTTGCGGTGAGAGCAGCGGGGCTGGTGGGAGATGAGGGCTCAGAGATCTGCCCCAGGCCAACTTGCAGTCATGGTTGGTGGTCACTGAGAGTGACCAGCTGAAGCATCGCCCACTGCCTGGCACAGACGCTCGGCCCGGGTAGTTCCTGACCACCTGGCCACCATCAGTCAGGACAGGTGCGCCTGGTGGTGGCCCAAGTAGAACAGCTGGACCAGCCGGCTGGTCCTAGCCCACTTCCTGTCCTCTGCTTGGCAAAACCAGGCCTCAGGCGCCGCCTTGTGGTTGCACATGGAACAAGCAGGCAAGTGGAGGCTTGGAAAGGCACTTGGAGGAGAGTTCCAAGGTCAGAGGGCAAGGATCGGCGTGCAGGTGGGCAGCCATGCAGGATGGAACTGTGCGTGGGGTGAAGGGTGACCTCGTCTGTCCGGAGCCCGCCCTCCACGCTGCCTGGCCTACCAGCCTCTGGTGGCGGGGCTCGAGCAGGTGAAGCTGGGACAGGGAGGAGCCTGAGCCGTGGTCCAGGCCCCAGGCACTGCCACCTAGAGTATCCCCTGGGGCACCTGTGCCCGTGTGCATGTCCACAGCCAAAGTCACAGGCCAGGTGGCTGCATGGCTGGGCCTGGCAGAAGCCAGCCCCTGAGCGTGAGCTGGTGCCTGAGTCCCGGTGGGAACGCCTGGTGTGGGCAGTCACCGCTCAGTGACCCTGTGTCAAGATGCCAGGGGGCAGGCCGTGTCAACCCTCAGCTGTCCCCACTCTAACACGGAGCCAACCTCAAGGTCTTGGCCTGGCGGTTACCTCGGCCCGCAGTCCTCAGGCTGTGCACCCTCGTGGCTAGTCACATCAGTCCTAGGACACCTGGCTTATCTTTGGGTGACTGAGTCAGGAGTGAGGGCTAGATGCCCTGTCCTTGGAAGATGGCACCGGCACCCGGGGTGCTGGGGCACCCGCCAGGCCTCAGCTCTTCACCAGTCACAGAAGTGCATCAGGCCGGTGGCAGGCTGCCCCCCCCCCCCCCAGGAGGTGTTCTACTACCCGAGCTGCCGAGGGCCCCACTGCACACTGATGAGCAACATCGCCCAATTCTCTCCCAAGTTTCCTGGACGGGTGGGGACCCAACTCCCCCAAACTCAGCCTCATGCTCTCAGCACGTGCCGTGCGCTAGGGAAGACACCCTTCAAAAATCATGCTCTGCCAGACGCTGGTGGCTCAGCCCAACCGCTCCGGAGGCTGAGTTCCTCGGATCAGGAATCCAAGCCGGCCCTCCGCCAGACTATCTCCAATTATGCACCAAGAAAAGCCAGAAGGAACTCCGGGAAATAGAAACAAGTTTTTTTTCTTTGTTGCTGTTTTCTTTTTTGCCTTGTTCGTTTGTCTTTGGGAGGGTAAGTAAGGAGAGGCACAGAAATGGAGGGACAAAGGGTAAAAATGCAGCAGTGGTACTCACTAGATACTGGGCTGAAAATGAACTATACAATTTGTGGATGGGGACAGGAGGAAAAAACCGGAAGAGAGGAGGGACATTGTCCAAAAAAGAAATACACTCTCTGACATACATACCTGTACCTCATCTGTATATCACCTTTATAAAAAAATAAAGCCAGAAGTAGAGCTGTGTCTTAAACGGTAGAGTGCTAGCCTTGAGCAAAAGAGCTCCAGGACAGCGCCCAGGCCCTGAGCTCAAGCACCGGGACTGGCACCAAACAAAACGAAAGGAAACCAACCTCACCCCCAGGCACAGGAGGGCCCAGCCTGCCAAGCCCCAGAGACCGTGTGGCCTTGCAAGGCAAAGCAGCTCGGCCAGCTATTCCCACAAAGGTAGAGAGGCCTCCAGGCTGGGGGGAGGGGGGGAGGGAAGGACTTGAACAGGAGGGCCGCTGTGGCGCCTTCCCCGCTCTCAGGCCCACCTGGCTGTCCCCAGATCCCCAGAGGATGGAGGCGAGACGGCCACAGGGTGGGTGCTTAATGCCTGCAACATGAGATCTGAGGATTGCGGTTCAAAGCCAGCCTGGGCAGAAAAGTCCCTCACACCCTTATTTCCTATGAACCATCAAAAAGGCTGGAGTTGTGTCAAGTGGTAGAGCACAAGCTTTGAGCATAAGCAGCTGAGGGACAGCCCTGAGGCTCCCTATGTTCCCCCCAAACAAACAAACCACTTCCCTACAGCCCAGGAAATAAAGATGGCTCTGGACACACACTGACTAGCAAGGGCATTGCCAGCCTGTCTGGGGCCAGGACTCCAGAAGCAGGGCCAAGCTCACTGGGGTGGCAGCCTGCTCCATCCTTAATTGGTCTTCAGAGCCCCTGCACCTCCCCTCCCCCTCACTGGTCCCCGGTCCTTGTGGTTGCCCAGCGGACCCTTATTCCTGCGTGGGTGGGTGGGGCTGAATGCTGTCAGACAGTGTAGGAGGAATGTGCCGCGAGCGAGCAGAGAACACATATCTACACTCATGTTTTCTCCACCACCAGACAAGCAAGACTTGTTTTATTTCAGTAATAATTAAGGGATATACTAATAAGTCTATGTCAAAATAATACTGAGTTATTTCACACACTAATACAGTAATCATACAACTTACCAGGGACAGAGCAGTCACATCAATGCAGTAGAAAACAAGCCTGTATTACACGTGAAAATCAACAGCAAATTATCTCTCCCGTTATTAAGGTAACAATATCCAACCAGTTAAAACACTGTGAAGCTTTGTGCAAATCAACCAGCATGTATACAATAACCTGATGCTCAAAACCCATTTACAAATCAACTGACACAATGAGAAAAAAAGCTTATTGTTACAGCAAATACACAGGCATTTTAGAAAAATAAAACACTGAACTGAACTCAGGAAGCTTAGTAGAATAACTAGGTCACAGGAGTGACTTCCAACTGTTCCACAGGGACATCTGACAGCAAAGCTGACTGGCTGTAAGGCCAGAGGACGCCGCAGACATCCTGCCCATGACATGGCAGGAAGACTTGGCTGGAGATTCTATTACTATGCCACCTCTTCATGGAGGATGCCAGAAACGAAACGCAGCAAGAGTAAGCCGGACTTACTTGTGGCAGCCCTCAAGAGGGACAAGTAAGGGCTGGGAATGTGGCTTAGTAGTAGAGTGCTTGCCTAGCATGCATGAAGCCCTGGATTCCATTCCTCAGTACTACATAAACAGAAAAGCTGGAAGTGGTGCTATGGGCTCAAGTGGTAGAGTGCTAGCCTTGAGCAAAAGCAGCTCAGGGACAGTGCCCAGACCCTGAGTTCAAGCCCCAGGACTGGCCAAAAAAAAAAGGACAGGAAAAAGGAAAAACAGGCTGGTATTCATGAGGGGTTGTTCTGGGAGATGATCAGAACTGAAATGTATTAAAAAACAGGAAATGGAACCAAAAGCACTGAATAAGGTCATTTATAAGATCATTTCCAAGACCGAATGAACCGATGTGAAACTGCTCCACAAGGAAGAATCTGCTTCACCCAAGAAACTGATCCAGGCACTAGTGGCCCATGTCTGAAATCTTAGCTACTCAGGAGGCTGAGATCTCAGTTCAAAGCCAGCCTGAACAGGAAAGTTTAGGACTCTATTCCAATTAACCACCAAAAAGCCAGAAGCAGAAGTATGGCTCAAGTGGCAGAGTGTTAGCCTTGAGCAAAAAAGTTTAGGGATAGCACCCAAGTCCTGAGTTTAAGCTCCAGGACCTGTGTGTATGGGTGTGTGTGTGCATGCATGTGCGTGCATGCACCCACACACCTTGAAAATTTAGTAGAATCTGTGGGAAGGATATGTCTGAAGTCACTTTGAATGTCACTTTGATTCCCCAGTGCATATAATTTTAAAACTTTAAGGAGCATTCTAAAAGTACTACCCAGAAAAACAATCCTAAAACAGTTCTGGCCAAAACAAGAATTCCAGTAAGTTGGACTATGAACAGAGGGAGGCTCACTGCCTAAAGACCCAGGATCCAACGGGTCTCACACACACACCAAGGGTGTTCAGTGAGGCTCAGCAAAGCCTGGCTTGGGATGTCTGTCATCTTTAGGTACTTGGAACTACTCCTGTATTAATTGTGCTTTTAGCTCTGTAAAGAGATAATTTCCTTCTCAGCTACCAAATTAATGTCTGAAAGAAAAGTAACAAAAGGTGTGCTCTCACATGATTGTGTCTGAATGCTGACTACAGAAGATAAGGCCCACACTATCAAGGAACTCTGGAAAATTATTTTAACTTACATGAACAGGACCCTCAGAAAGCATACAGAGAACAGAAACTTTATGTCCTATAGATTCTAATGGCCTTTGACAGTAGAGCAATCTCCCCGCCAGTGATGAGCAAGGGGTCCCACAGGACTGGGCAGCCTAACTCCTAGCAGGGAACAAGCTTCCAGGCTCTGGCAGTTTGTCTCATACTTGACAAGCACATCCACTTTATAGACTTCATGGACAGAGGAGCCCAGCATTAGCACTCGTCAGACCATTCTGCTCAGCTACAGTACAACCTGACACCGTAATACAATCCAGTTTTCACTCTCCAACTACAGGTATAGCAGTTTTCACTCTCCAACTACAGGTATAGGTGTTTTTTTTCTTAAAGGTCCACTACATTTAAATGTTCTCATTCTAATAAGGAAAATTTGAAGTTGAGATCTTACATCCAAAAACGTGAAGGCTTGGTGCTTGTGGCTCACACCGTAATCCTAGCTACTTAGGAGGCCAAGCTGAGGATTGTGGTTCCAAGCCAGCCCAGGTCGGAGAGTTCTTGAGACTCTTACTTAACTCCAGAAAAAAGCTGGGGGGTGGGGAGAGGGAGACTGTGGCTCAAGTGGTAGAGCACTACTAGCCTAGACTTGCACAAAAACAAAATAGCTAGGCTCCAGTGGTGAATGCCTGTGATTGTACTCAGGAGGTGGAGATCTGAAGATCATGGTTTAAAGCCACCTTGGGGGGCTGGGAAGGTGGCTCAGTGGTAGAGTGCTTGCCTTGCATGCCAGAGGCCCTGGGTTCAATTCCTCAGCACCACATAAGCAAAAAGAAAAAAGCCGGAAGTGGCGCTGTGGCTCAAGTGGTAGAGCGCTAGTTCAGGACCCACGACCGGACCCCAAAAAAAAAAATAATAAAGCCACCTTGGGCAGGAATTTTTATCTCCAAACCACCATCAAAAAAAAGCTGGAGGGGCTAGGAATGTGGCTTAGTGGTACAATGCTTGCCTACCATGCATGAAACTCTGAATTCCATTCCTCAGTACCAAATACACAGAAATGGCTGGGTGTGGTGCTATGCCTCAAGTTGTAGAGTGCTAGCCTAGAACAAAAAGAAGCTCAAGGACAGTGCCTAAGCCCTGAGGTTCAGGCCCCAGGAGTGGCCAAAAAAAAAAAAAAAAGCGGGGTGTTGGTGGCTCATGTCTATAATCCTAGCTACTCAGGAGGCTGAGATCTGAGGATCACAGTCAAAGCCAGCCCAGGCAGGAAGCCTGTGAGACTCTTTTTTTTTTTTTTTGGGGGGGGGCGGGTTGGGGGCCTGAACTCTGGGCCTGGGCACTGTCCCTCAGCTCTTCAGCTCAAGGCTAGCGCTCTACCACTTGAGCCACAGTGCCACTTCAGGCTTTTTTTCTTTTTGCTTATGTGGAGCTGAGGAATCGAACCCAGGGCCTCAGGCATGCAAGGCAAGCGCTCTACCACTGAGCCACCTTCCCAGCCCCTCTGTGAGACTCTTATCTCCAATAAACAACTAGAAAAGGGGAAGTGGCACTGTGGCTCAAGAGGTAGAGCGCTTGCCTTGAGCGGAAGAGCTGAGGGACAGTGCGGCAAGCCCAGAGTCAAGCCCCATGATCGATGCCCCTCCCAAAAAACCAACAACAAAAAAAACACAAACAGAAAAAAGCTGAAAATAGACAGAACTGTGGCTCGAGTGGTAGTACACTAGCCTTGAGCATGAAAGGTCAGCGGGGACAGTGCCCAGGCCTTACCACCGCTGTGCACATGCGTACACACACACACACACACCACACACACACACCACACACACATACACACGCATGCGCGCACGCACCCAAAGGGAAGATACTGAACAGCTGATGTTTTATCACCTTCTGTGCAGTCTCAATAGGGTTTTGGCTATTAGTTTTCATAATTTTCTTGGGTTGCACACAAAACTAAGATCCCTGTCTGAATTCAGGGTATTGGGAAAAGCACTCCCTACACCCCCCACTGCAAAAAGAAAAAATGTCTATAAAAGAGCAGGCAATCCAAACAACCCTCTCCAACACCCATTATCCCCTATCAGGCTGTATAAGGGAGATTGCTTCTGCTTTATTTAATGTGTAATTACATAATTTCCACACACTACTTCAGCGCTTGGACTCTACTCCTATTCGCTCCCCAAGTTTTCCTTCTCATAATTTTCCAGGGTTACATAAGGTGGGTCTATTTCTAGATTCTGAAATTAGTGCATTTAATACTTGCACAACCCACTTAAAAGTTACAAGTGCTGTCTCTTTTCCATGTTTTGATTAAAACCACACAAGATAAGCACACATACACAAAAAGCAAACTAAACAAACCACACCACGTCGTATGGATAATGATCCAAACGTAAAAGTTATAACGTGCTGTAATGATATTCGTTTTGCAACATCAAAAGCAGCAGATACTGAATATAATTTGCTTAAATCATAAATACTGAGATTGAAATATGCATGTATAAATCATATTTAGGCTCCATGAACTGAAAGTTCTCTATAAACACAAAGCAGTATATATAAAGTGCAACACAAGCAAGGTCGGCGCGGCTCTGATGTTTAGTACTCCCACTCGTCGGATTTCAGGTCGAGGTAGCTGAGGATGTTCTGGGCGAGCTTCACGGCCTGTTTCCGGGCAGCCTTACACTTCTCCTCCCCCTGCGGGTCCACGGCGTCCAGGGCCAGCAGCTGCTTGGTCAGCATCTCCTCCAGCCGGATGTAGTTCTTGTCAGTCCGATTTCCATCAAAGGAGAGGACTTCTCCCTGGATCTCCGACAGGTGCCCAAGGACGCTCCAGACGGCCTTGTGGGAGGGGTGCTCCTCACAGGTGAACAGCTTCCTCTTCTCCAGAGCCTCCTTCAGGTCCACGTAGGTGATCAGCGTCTGCACTTCAATCACCGCTCTTCTCCTGGCTTCCCGGATGCAGGGGTTTTTCTCGACACTCACCTCATCCAGCTGTCCAATCAAACCCTGCAGCTCTGTTTTGGAGCTCAGGTACAACTCTGAAGGATTTTGTGGTTGGAGAAGTTCATTTTTTATTTCTCTCATCCTCTTGAGGACCTTTTCTATTTTAAGAATGGACTGGTTCTGTCTCAGGTCAAACGCATGCGTGGTGTCGGCTTCTTCTTCTAAATCCAAATACTTCAATAATTTGTTGATATCTTCAACTACCTCCCTCCGGTAGTTTCTGATCTCTGTATGCCCGCACACATCTAAAGCATCCAGATCGGCAATCAGCCCCGAAAGCACACATGACAAGTGCTTGAAGGTCTCATTACTGTCCACTCCCGTCAACAGTGCGATCAGAGTGCCCCTGGCCTTGTTCACCTCGCACATCACAGAGTTGATCTTGGGGACAGAAGGATGGATATCCTCAGAGAGTGGCAGGGAAGGCTGCTTCCGCAGGCAGTCTTCGATAATCTCTTGTACTGCGCAGATCTTGGTTAGCGTGTGATACCTTGCTTTCCGCAAGGAGACCTTCCCTCCGGTTTTCACGTGTGTCAGCCTCAGAATGATGTCCTGGATCCCTTCCTCGAACTCATCGGTTATACAACTGCCCCCGCTGTAGAAGGGGACAATCTTTTCTTTCACCAGGGCCTGGGCTTCCTTGAAGATGTTCTGTATTTCCAGCCGGTGTGGGTGGTTTGCATTCTGCTCCAACTCCTTGAGAAGGCACTCTGTCTCCTGCGCAGCCCTCTTCCTAGCCTGCTGAATGTCTCCTTTTCCTTCGGTATCCACAGAGTCTATTTCAAAAAGCTGTTTTGTTAGAAACCGCTCGAGTTTCTTGTAGTTCTTGTCATCTGACAGACCGCTGAAGCCAATTACTTGCTGTTCTACACCTTTTACTTCTTTCTGAATTTCCTGAAGCCTACTAATAGCAGGATGTTGGTTTCCCATATCCATACTTTTGTTGTGTTCAGTTTCACAAGCACTAGAAAAGGACATGAATGACGGATTACAGCAAGTCTCTGCAGAATGACAACTATGCGTTAGTTTAGTCTAAAATTCTCATTTCTGATACTCTAAAGGAGGAACTCAATGGTGCAATGCCTCTAATCATATAAAATAATACTTCTCTTGCCAGGCACTGGTGGCTCACTCCTGTAATCTTAGCTACTCAGGAGGCTGAGATGTGAGAATTGAGGTTTAAAGCCAGCCGGGGGAAGGAAAGTCCTTGAGACTCTGACCTCCAATTAACCCCAGAAAACCAGAAGTGGCACTGTGGCTCAAGTGGTAGAGTGCTAGCCTGAGCTGAAGAGCTGAGGGACCATGTCCAGGCCCAGAGTTCAAGACCTACGACAACTAACAAAAACCAAAACCAACACTCTCATTTCCAAAACAGTACACCTTAGCAGCGATACTCACCAGACACTGCGCTGAAAATGAACTGTACAACCTGGGGGAGGGGGACAGGAGGGAAAAACTGGCAACAGCGAGAGAAGGGGTGACACTGTCCAAAAAGCAGCTACTCATCACCTGACTTTATAACAACCAACAACTAAAATTAAAAGAAAATCTAAAAAAAAACCAAAAACCCTGCTTGTCATCATAGCAACGCAAAAGCCAGCCACACTCAAACACCGGGCCGGGGCGGACACCACGGCCGGCCGGGCGGCACTGGGTGTCTTCAGTCATAAAAGCGCCTGGAAGATGACAGACCGTCAACCTGGGAACGGCGCACGCGGAGATTCGAACACCGGGAGCGGCTCCTTGGGCTCAGAATGGCCTTCACCGTTCACACCACCCCATTCCAGAAA
>NW_012267218.1:1627584-1628314 GCF_000151885.1 Dipodomys ordii | reverse complement strand
AAGGGCACGGGCCGCCGCCAGCAGCCTCGGCTCCAACCCCGTGCAACCCTGTAGGGTCCTTCGCAGGCTCCCCGGCGGTGCACAGTCCCCGGGCCGGGGAGGGGGGGGGGGAGGCATGCCGTCCAGCCAGGCACCCTCCCTCCACCCACCGCACCCCCGATCCCCGCGATCTGCCCTCCCTTCCCGGTCACTTACGAGTCACCGTCCTCAGTGAGCTGCTGCTTCCAGGGCTCGGCGCCCAGCGTGGCCTCCTGCGGCTCCAGGCGGATCTCGCGCAGCTCCTTCACCATCTGCTCGTAGTCCTCGTCCTTCATGGAGTCCAGGCCGCTGTCGTGGCGATCGTCCAGCAGCCGCTCCTTCTTCATCCCATCCCGGAGGCCCTCCGCGGCCCACTCCGGGGCGTGCTCGGCTGCGTGAAACATGGCGCGCAGCGGCAGGGTCCGGGCGCGGGGCGCGGGGCCCACGCGTACGTACCGACTTTCCTGCCCGGGACGGTTGCTGTGTGCGCGTGCGCGTGCCGGTCCTGGGCTTGAACTCGGGGCCCGGGCGCCGTCCCCGAGCTGTCTCCACAGCGCCACTTCCGGCGTCCTGCCGGGCTGGCTTTGATCCGCGATCCTCGGGTCTCCGCCGCGTCTCTCGCACCGTCTTTGTGCTCCCGGGGCTCCCGCGGCTCCGCCTCCGACGGCGGGGACTTGGTCTTGGTTGTTTTGGTGCTCTCGAGGGCCTGCCG
>NW_012267218.1:1623953-1626584 GCF_000151885.1 Dipodomys ordii | reverse complement strand
CGTCCCGGGGGGGGGGGCGTCTCGTCCCTCGGGCTGCAGCTCAGCCAAGGCAGACCCCGGTCCCGGTCCCGGCCGAGCTGCCGGACCTCACCACCAGCTCCCCGGGGCTCGGGCTGGAAGACCCCGGTACAGCGCGCGGAGCGCCTGGTCCTCAGGGTGCGGCCCCTGCCCGGGGAAGTGCCGGTGACGCGCTCACCTCAAGAGGCCCGGCCCCCTCCGCACCCTCCCCTAGCCCTTTAGGCTAGATACTGGACAGGCACACCGAGAACTGGTCTACCTCAGGGCAGCCTGTGTTTTCTGTTTCGTCTTGTTTTTGGATGGGGACACAGTCCTGGGGCTGGAACTCAGAGCCTGGGCGCTGTCCCTGATTCCTTTTGCTGAAAGCTAAGGTTCTGCCACTTTGAACCATAGCGCCACTCCCCAGTCTGTGATTTCTGTGCATCAGTTTCTGCCTTGGCTAAGTAATTACATATTTGAAGGTACAGAGATGCTTGTTGTCTTTGGGACTTAGAATGGAAGTATCAAGTCTTAAAAATAAAGGTTGCAGATTTTCTTCTAATCTAAGCAGATTTTGTGTTTTAATCATTTCTAAATGTCTAGCTTGCTTTGCAGCATTTTCACTCTTCATCTTTAGTTAAGAAGGTCTGCTTTCAGTACTTATACAAACTGTATCTGAGCTTGGGAGGACCTCTGAGGTTTGAACCCAGGGCCTTGTGCATGCTGGGCACTCTGTCACTGAGATACACTCAAGTGTTTATTTTATTTTATTATTTTTTTGTCCGTTGTGGGGCTTGAACTTTGGGCCTGGGCGCTGCCCCTCAGCTCTTCAGCTCAAGGCTAGCACTCTACCACTTGAGCTACAGCGCCACTTTGTTTTCTGGTGGTTTATTGGAGATAAGAGTCTCTCAGACTTTCCTGCCCAGGCTGCCTTTGAACCTCCATCCTCAGATTGCAGCCTCCTGAATAGCTAGGATTACAGGGGAGAGCTGCTGTTACCCAGCTTCTTCTGCGTTTTTGAGACAGTAGAATGGCATTTCAGAAGTCAGAGACTCCTTGACCACTTTTCTAGTGCCAGACTGACTTTGTGCTACCAGTGGTCCCCATGCACTGCTGGATCTGGCTGGTTGTGTGTCCAGCACCCCTGTGGTAGGGCCAAGGACCCTGAGCCTTTGTGTTCCACCTCAGAGCTCTAGAGCTGGAGGCATGGGAGAGCAAGGACAATGCTGCCCCGTGCTCCCTGCTGGCTCTGCTGAGAGTTTGCCGTGGCTGGAGGTCTCAGTGTCTGTACCCCACCCTGGCTTGGAGAACAGGAGATGGGGGGGGCAGTTGCAGGGCTGCTGCGTCTTGGTAGAGAGCTGGGCTAGGCAGAGCTGGGCTGGGTGAAACCCAGTGTGGGGCCATCCAACCTGGCCAATTCTAGGTAAGGAAAAAGGGTTTCAACGACTGGAAGCTCAGCTCTCAGATCCAGCCATGAAACTCAGCCTGACAAGCAAGAGCGCACCTGCTCACCGGAAGACATGGGGTCCCTGGCCGGGCTCTGGAGGTGTTCAGTTTAGACATCGCCAAGCCTCAGGAGGACAGGCATTGTGTGGAGTAAATTACAGGGTCATGCCCCCGCAGCTGCTTTCCCCTCCTTCAGGCCTGCCTCTTCCTTCCTCACGGCAGCTTCTAGGCGAACCAAGGCAGGAGTGTCTGTGCGCAGGGAAGCGGAGGAACTGGCCTGTCACAAGTGAAGATGAAATCTCTCAAATGATAGTGAAATATAGAGGATGACTGGACAACTTGTTGCTCAGAGTTCATCCCTAATGCAGATTACACATAAGTAAGACTCAGCGGGTCAATATGATGCGTCCCCCCAGCTTGCCCTGCCAGCCTTGCCCTGCGTGGGCAGCTAGAAGGCTGCGTGGCGGGGGCTCCCTTACCACTTCCCGCTGGGGAGCCACCCGGCCTGGGGAAGGAGGTCGGTGAGGTGCACAGGGCGGCCCTGCTCAGGATGGACCCCCTCAGACTTTGGGGGAGAAGCCCAGACGCATTTGCAGGAACAGAAGCCTCCCTGCACCCCAGAGGAGTTCAGTCTGATGAGAGGACATCAGGGGCGTGTGTGGGCCCAGGGTGGCAGCGGCGGCATGTGGGCTGAGCAGCAGGGCACACCACAGGCCTCACACTCTCCAGGAGGTGGCACTCGGCCCCCTCAGGAGATCTCAGGAGGCTGAGATCGGAGGATCATGATTTGAAGCCAGCCCAGGCAGGAAAGTCTGCGGGATTCTCATGTCCAATTAACCAGCAAAAAGCTGGAAGTGGAGCTGTGGCTCAGTGGTAGATTGCACTAGCCTTGAACATAAAAACTTAGGGAGCTGGGTGACAGTGGCTCACGCCTGTAATCCTAGCTACTCAGGAGGCTGAGATCTGAGGATCACATTCAAGGCCAACCAGGGCAGGAAAGTCATGAGCCTTAACTCCAATAAACCACTAGAAAATGGGAAGTGGCATTATAGTTCAAGTGGTAGAGAGCTGCCTTGGGCTGAATCGCTTAGGGACAGCACCCAGACCCAGAGTTGAAGCCCCAGGGTGGGCCAAAAACAAAAGAAAACATAGCCAGCACTGGTGGCTCACGCCTGTAATTCTAGCTGC
>NW_012267218.1:1611935-1617298 GCF_000151885.1 Dipodomys ordii | reverse complement strand
TGTCTGGTACAGAGTTTGAATCCTGGAGGTTATGGCTCAGTTGGGAGAGTGCCAGCTAAGGAGCAAAAGTGTCTGGTACAGAGTTTGAATCCTGGTCTCTGACAAAAGAAAGAAAAGAGAATGGCAGCGAGCTGACTACCTCCTGGGGAAGACCCAAAGGAGAGGGTAAGGGTCAGGGCCCCACAGCCTCCTTTGAGGACGCACCTCCCATTTTCAGTGTAGAGCCCAGAGCTTCCTGGCAGCTGGCATCCACGGCCGGAGCTCAGCACAGAGGCGGGGGCAGGGCCTCACCATGGACTCAGCCGATGCTCGAACCAGGGTGAATCCGGACCTCTCGCTCTCCACTTCACCTCCCTCCTTCTCTTCCTCCCTCCCTTTCTTTTTCCTCTCTTCCTCTTTCTCTCTAGGTGGCGTGAGCACTGTCCCTTGGCTTCTAACTTTTTGTAGTTAACTGGAGATGAGTCTCTAAGAAGTTCCTGCCCAGGCTGGCTTTGAATGACGATCCTCAGATTTCAGCCTCCTGAATAGGATGACAGGCGTGAGCCACTGGTGCCCCACTTCCCTTCTTTCTAAACTTCCTCCTGCTGTGGTCTTCTGTGGCTCCCAGCTCTCTCCTCCTGTGTTCGGTGAGCCAGCCTGGGGCTGGCCTTTCCTCAGGCTGGCTTCCTGACTGGGCCGGGGCAGGCGGAGGTCTGTTGTGTTGGAGGAGCCTGGCTGCTGTCATGGCAACGCAGGGCAGAGGAGGGGGCTGGGAAGGGCTGGCCAGACACAGGGGCCAGTGTTCTGCCATGCACAGCAGAAGGGCGAGTGTTTGCGGCAAAGGTGGCATAGGCCATCTGGACTTGTAAGCAGTCTGTGGCAGATTTTCCCAATGACACAGACCAACAATGCGGTCCGAGGTTGTTTAAACTCCTCGGCTGCACCAGGCACCTCAAACAGGCAGGCGCGTTTATGCCCTCCGAATTCGCTGGGAAGGTTTTCAGAGTTGAAACTGTGCTGTGGAGCTGCTTTGAGGACTGTGGCAGCGTGGAACTCCTAGAGCTTTTCTAGAAGGATCTAGCTGAGCACATCACACACCCATATACCGAGAAGCAGGAGAGTGCTTGCTGTGGACCATCTAAGAACTAACTATGAGGAAGCGGGGGTTCAGCCGGTTATTCTTCAGTCTTGCTTTTAATTGCAGAGGGGAGAGCATCTCAAGATCCTGTGACTGCAGGCAGGCTCCTGGGTTACCAAGGTTCGCTGCGTGGCTGCGTGGAACACGGCTGCTTTCAGTGCCCGCCCTGACTGCAGCTCTGCTGGCCCCAAGTTAAATGTCACCAGTAGGACAGGCGCTGGGGGGTGGGGGGAGGCATCTTCCTCCCGATTCTTTAATTGCTCAAGTGTGTGCATCCGGGAAAAGAGGGCGGCGTGGAGATGCATCCAGCTTGTCATCTGGTATTTGTGAGACACCCACGCAGTTTCAGTAATGGTGTCATGGATTCTGGGTTTTTTCCTCTCCCTCGCTCCCCTCCCCTCCTCCCTCTTCCCTCCTCCCTCTCCATCCTCCACGTGAGTGACAGTGACCTGGCTCCTGGGGCTGAGGCAGCTGAGCAGGAGCCCAGGAGGCTCAGTGCACCGGGGCAGAACCCCGGCCTGAGGCGTCTAGTTGAGGCACCCCCTCCCCCCCGCTCCCCCCCTCCCCGTCTGAGAACCCTCAGGCGGGGAGGTATCAGAGGTTGCTGCCCACACTCAGGGCCAGATGACCAGGCCTTGTGTCTCTGCTTAGCACCGGGGCTCAGAGCCTCCTCCTGGGGCTCTGCTGTGGTGGTGTCGCGCCCGGAAGGGAACGGGTTTGTGGGGAGATTAGTTCCAAGCCCACCCTGCTCCTCCAGTGGCGGCGGCTGGGGGCAGTTTTTCCTGCTTCAGCTCTTCCAGTGGCCAGGAAAGGCCTGGAGGTGCCACGGGGGGCTGGCTGGCGGCCACCCCTCCTCCCCCAAGGCTAGCCAAGACCCCGACCGCCACTGCAGCCCAGAGCTGCTGCTGCCCTGGGCCCTCCATTCATTCACCCCTTGCTGCCCTGGGCCCTCCATTCATTCACCCCTTGCTGCCCTGGGCCCTCCATCCATTCACCCTTTGCTGCCCTGGGCCCTCCATTCACCCCTTGCTGCCCCGTCTCCGCTTCTGTGTCCTCTTACTTGTGCCTCCACCTATCCCCTCCCCCCGTATCTGTCATCAAGGGATGGCTGATGTCCCTTGTTACCCTCCCGTCACTGAGCCCTGCCCATCTCTGGGGCCTAGCATGCCAGCACGGGTTGACCACACCCTAGATGCCAGGGTTACACCCTGGGAGGAGCCAGCACAGAAGTGGGGTTCCTGGCCTCTGGCCCTCAGGGAGAGCCTCAGAAGAACCTTCTAGATGCTATTGTGGTATTTGGCTAGAGCTGTGGGTCACGATCGCCTGACACTGCTGTGTGTGAGTTGGGAGTGAGCATGGACACACACTTCCTCTGCCTGTCTGCATTGTCTCCTTGAGTACTCTGAGGACAGATGGCCAGCCCTCAGCTGCCAGCAGGAAGCAGAGCTACCAGGCACCAGTGGCCGCGCCTAGCTACAAGGAGGCTGAGAAGAGAGAGCGAGCCACGGTTCAAGGCCAGTCCTAGAGGCCTCTTCTCAGCCGCCACCCAGCAGCTCGCTCCTGCCATTCTGAACCACAAGCCAGGCTGAGAGTGGCGGCTCCTTATTCACAGAAACGTCCATGAGACTCCATCTCAATGGAAGGAAGCCGTGCATGCGGCGCTTCTGTTGCCCCCAGAATGGCAGTGGCCAGCCAGGCATGGTACAGGTGCACACCCAGGTAGGAGGCAAGGCCCTACCTGCAAATGAGCCAGGGAAAACCTGGGCTGTAGGCATGGCGGAGTGGCAGAGCACCTAGCAAGCTACAGTGCTCCTCCCCACACTGAAATAAAAGGTTGAGCTGAGACTGAGCCCAGTGCAGCTGAGCGGCTGACTTGCCATCTGCACAGGTCCTGTGAGTTCTCCCAGCCCTGGCCTGGCTTGTGCTGGAGCCTCAGGACTGCTTGGGTCTGTGCTTGTGGTGCAAGTGAAAGTTGGGCCAAACACCTTCCCTCTTCTTTTTTGTGTCAGTGGTGGGACTTGAACTTAGGGTGCTGTTCTTGAGCGTTCTGGCTCAAGGCTAGTGCTTGAGCCTCAGCCCTATTTCCGATTTTCTGAGTGGTTTATTGGAGATAAACAGCCTTTCCTGCCCTAGCTGGCTTTGAACTGCAATCCTCCTGACTAGCTAGGATTATAGGTGTGAACCAGCAGCGCCCAGCCCACTGTTAATTCTATTTGAAAAGTTTGCACACTGGGATACTAGACTCATTAGATAGACATCCTGTAGCTGTTTTCTCTTGTTCTGTAAGTTGTCTGTACAGTTCATTGGTAAAGTCCAAGCCCTATCATGCACAGTTTTCTTTCTTTCTTTCTTTTTTTTTTTTTTGTTGGTCGTGGGACTTGAACTCTGGGCCTGGGCGCTGACCCTCAGCTCAAGGCAAGCAGTCTACTGCTTGAGCCATAGTGCCACTTCCGGTGTTCTAGTGGTTTATTGGAGATTAGAGTCTTTCCTGCCTGGGCTGGCTTTGAACCGAGTTCCTCAGATCTCAGCCTGCTGAGTAGCTAGGATGACAGGCGTGAGCCACCAGTGCCCAGCCACAGTTTTATTTTGATGCAAATCTGTTTTCTGTATTTTTTCTTTGTGCTTTATGTATCATATCGAAGAAAATGTGATAAAGTAAACAGCTGCTTTCTTGAAGAGGTTTAGGGTTTTTTGGGTTTTTTGTTTTGTTTTTTCTGGTCATGGGGCTTGAAATTCAGAGCCTGGGCTCTGTCCCTGAGTCCCTCTGTGCTCAAGGTTAGCACTCTGCCACTTGAGCCACAGCACCATTTCCAGATTTTTCTGAGTAATTTATTGGAGATAAGAGTCTTAATGACTTTTCTATCTGGGCTGGCTTTGAATCATGATCCTAAGATCTCAGCTTCCTGAATAGCTAGGATTACAGGTGTGAGCCACTTCCAGCTTTTTCGGAGTGGACTTTTATGCATGGACAGTGCTTTGAACTATGATTCTCAGATCTCAACCTCCTGAGTGGTTAGGATTGCAGGCAGGTATATTTCATATTTACTTTACTTTGATAGTGCTAGATAAAGTTCCTCCTTAGCCTTTTGCATGTGAATCCTCAGTCATCTTGGATTGTCTTGGTGCCTTGTCTGTCCTTGAAAATTACTTGACTGTGAGGGGTGGGCTTCAGCAGTTTCTTCCATTGATTGATGCGTGTTCTGGAGCAATATTGTGCTATACTACAGAATCTTGTGGGAAATTTTGAGGTTGAGAAATGGGAACTTTCTTTTTGATTGCTTTAGGTATTGGATTGTTTACATTTCCACATGAATTTTAGGAAATATTTGTTAATTTCTCAAAAAAATAGCAGCTGAGGAGCTGGGAAGGTTGCTTAGTGATAGAGTGCTTGGCCTTGCATGCCATGATGCCCTGGGTTCGATTCCTCAGCACCACATAAACAGAAAAAACCTCAAGTGGCACTGTGGCTCATGTGGGTAGAGTTCTAGCCTTGAGCTGAAGAGCTGAGGGACAGCGCCCAGGCCCAGATTCAGGTCCCATGACTGACAAAATAATAAATAAATAAATAAAATTGCAGCTGAACAAGAAGCCTTGGAATTTTGGTAGGGCTGAATTTATGGATGAGTCAGTAGTGCTGCCGTGTATGTGTGTGTGTGTGTGTGTGTGTGTGTGTGCGCGTGCGTGCGTGCGTGTGTGCGTGTGCGTGTGTGTGAATTCAGGGCCTGGGTGCTGTTCCTTAGCTTTTTTGCTCAAGGCTGGTGTTCTACCACTTGAGCCACAGCTCAACTTCTGCCTTTTTGCTAGCTAATTGGAAATAACAGTCTCACAGACTCCTCAGGGCCTGGGTGCTGTTCCTTAACTTTTTTGCTCAAGGCTGGTGTTCTACCACTTGAGCCACAGCTCAACTTCTGCCTTTTTGCTAGCTAATTGGAAATAACAGTCTCACAGACTCCTGCCTGGACTGGCTTTGAACCTTGATCCTCAGATCTCAGCCTCCTGAATAGCTAGGATTACAGGCATGAACCACCAGTGTCTACTTCTAAATCTGTTATTTTTGATGTATGGTAAAATGAGTTGTTTTCTAGATTGATTGATTTTTAACATATAGAAATTGGTAATTGTGCCAGCGTGCTGCTGGTTCATGCCTATAATCCTAGCTCCTCAGGAGTCTGAGATCTGAGGATCAAGGTTCAAAGCCAGTCTTGGCAGGAAAGTCCTTGAGACTCTTCTTTTTTTTTTTTTTTTT
>NW_012267218.1:1604078-1611360 GCF_000151885.1 Dipodomys ordii | reverse complement strand
CCCCCCCCCCCCCCCCCCCGCCAAAAAAAAAAAGTGGTAATTGTGTGTGTGTGTGTGTGATTTATACTGTCAGCTTCTAGTAGGTTGTTTTTTGTTTTTGTTTTTTAATCCTTTCTCCTTAAATATTAATGTTTAAATTGTAATTTACTTTCAGGTCCAAAAGCAGCATTGACTGCAGACGAAATGGCTGATTTTTACAAGGAATTTTTGAGCAAAAATTTTCGGAAGCACATGTATTATAACAGGTAACTGTTTATGCTTGCTTTCTATGCTATGGGTTCAGGTGTCCCATCTAGATGGAGAAAGCTTGCTTTCCTTGTTCAGGTGTCCCATCTAGATGGAGAAAGCTTGCTTTCCTTCCTGAATGGAAAGGCGTGGTTCCCATGGGAGGTGGCAGCCATGGTTTGGTCAGCATCCCTTTTGCCTTGTTAAGTAAGACTGACAGCCCCAGGGCATTTGCATAGTACCCCATTCCTCTTGTTCTGCCTGGAGGGCTATACCTAGGCTCCCTGTCCCTCCTTGGAGAAGCCTCAGTCCCTCTGGGGCAGGAGCTGGACCTGGGAACTGTGGTGGAGGGAGGGACAGGCTGGAGGCTCAGCCCAGGGCCTAGCCAGTCAGCCTTTCAGAGAAGGGACAGCAGGGTATTAAAAAAAGGTTAGAAATTAAACTGGGCACTGGTGGCTTAAGCCTGTAATTGTAGCTACTGGGGGCTGAGATCTGAAGATCTTGGTTCAAAGCAGCCGCAAACAGATCTAGAAGACTTTTATCTCCAGTTAACCAATCAAAGCTAGAACTGGAGTTGTAGCTCAGATGGTAGAGCACCAGCCATGAATGAAAAAGCTGAACAAGAGGATGCAGCCCTGGGCTTAAGACCCAGTACTGGCACAGAAAAATAAACCATGTTAGGACGTCAGGTTCACAGATGTCTTTGTGTTCATGAATTTATGAAAGTTTATGTGTAGCCAGGAGTTGGTGGCTCACGCCTGTCATCCCAGCTACTCTGGAGGCTGAGATCTGAGGATCAAAGTTCAAAGCCAGCCTGGGCAGGAAAGTCCATGAGACTCTTATCTCCAATAAACTACCAGAAAACCCGAAATGGTGCTGTGGCTTAAGTGGTAGAGCGCTCGCCTTGAGATGAAGAGCTGAGGGACAGCGCCCAAGCCCAGAGTTCAAGCCCCATGTCGGACAAAAAAAAAGTCCATGAAACTCTCATCTCCAATAAACTACTCAGAAAAAGCCAGAAGAGGCGCTGAAGCTTAAATGGTACAGTTTTAGCCTTGAGCACAAAGAAGCTCAGGGACAGGGACTAGGCCCTGACTTCAAGCCCCAGGACCGAGAAAAAAAAAAGTTCATGTGTAGCTATGGCAAGCCCACCGAATCATTATTCTGAAAATTGCTAAGTTGAAGGAAAGAATCATGGGCTTTACCCAGGCAGCCTCCCTGCCTTTCCTGCTGCAGAGGTGCTGCTTCAGGGGAACACGTGAAGAACCCTTCCCTCTGTAGAGACGGCAGTGCAGAGGAGTCGATGGGTCGGCCAGGGGTGGCATTCCTAGTGCCCAATCCATCCGGGCCACCGCCACCCGAAAAGCCCACATCGATGGAATGTTATGGGTCCAGTCAGTGGACAGCCTGGGGCTGAATGTACTCGCCCCGGGGACACAGCCTGCGGGGCAGAGGCACGGACCACACCCTGTGAGCTGTTCTTATAGAAGACAGTGCTATATCAAATCTAAGTGCGGGTTTATTGACAGAAGGTTTAGGGGCACGGGAGGGGCACGGAGCCTGCTTTGAAGTGACAGCCTGAGAAACGCAGTGTGTGGGAAATTACACCAGCCATCCAGCTCTTCCACAGCAGTTAGAAAAAGAATAGCAGTAAAGTGTGGGGTGCTGTGGAGACTGAGTTTAGTACTTGTCCAGACCTTTTTGGGTCCTGAGACAAACTGCCCTTGATGGGGTATTTGGACAGATGATTGGATGATGACGGTGTCCCAGGAGGAGCCGCAGTGGTGGTGGTGCTGTGGTGACGGTGTCCCAGGAGGAGACACAGTGGCGATGTTGCTATGGTGACAGTGTCCCAGGAGGAGCTGCAGTGGTGGTGGTGCTGTGGTGACGGTGTCCCAGGAAGAGCTGCAGTGGTGGTGTTGCCGTGGTGGATGGTGATGGTGTCCCAGGTGGAGACACAGTGGCAGTGTTGCCATGGTGACAGTGTCCCAGGAGGAGCTGCATTGGTGGTGTTGCCATGGTGACAGTGTCCCAGGAGGAGCTGCAGTGGTGGTGTTGCCATGGTGACGGTGTCCCAGGAGGAGATGCAGTGGTGGTGTTGCCATGGTGACGGTGTCCCAGGAGGAGATGCAGTGGAGGTGTTGCCATGGTGACAGTGTCCCAGGAGGAGATGCAGTGGTGGTGTTGCCATGGTGACAGTGTCCCAGGAGGAGATGCAGTGGAGGTGGTGTTGCCATGGTGACGGTGTCCCAGGAGGAGATGCAGTGGTGGTGGTGTTGCCATGGTGACGGTGTCCCAGGAGGAGCTGCAGTGGTGGTGGTGTTGCCATGGTGACGGTGTCCCAGGAGGAGATGTAGTAGTGATGTTGCCATGGTGACGGTGTCCCAGGAGGAGATGCAGTGGTGGTGTTGCCATGGTGACGGTGTCCCAGGGTGGTGGTGTTGCCATGGTGACAGTGTCCCAGGAGGAGATGCAGTGGTGATGTTGCCATGGTGACGGTGTCCCAGGAGGAGATGCAGTGGTGGTGTTGCCATGGTGACGGTGTCCCAGGTGGAGACACAGTGGCAGTGTTGCCATGGTGACGGTGTCCCAGGAGGAGCCGCAGTGGTGGTGCTGCCATGGTGACGGTGTCCCAGGAGGAGCTGCAGTAGCGGTGTTGCAGTGGTAGCATGCGGCTGCTCACTGGCGCAGCAAGACGACCTGTGCCCGTGGGTGAGATGACAGGTCGCAGCCCTTTGGTGGTGACGGGGCTGACTGAGGCAGGGCCGTCCGGTGCCGAGGTGGGACTGCCTGGCTCCCTCAGAGCTGGTGGTCCTGCTCACCCCTCCTCTGCTGTGTCTTTCTGGGAAAGGGAACATTTAACAAAGAGCACTGATACCTGCTGAGCCAGCCTGGAAGGGGAGGGAGGGAGGGAGGGGGTAGGTGGGTGGACAGCCTGGGGGGCGGCAGCCTGAGTGAGGTCAGCCCAGGCTCCAGCCCGCGTCTCCCCTTTGTCTGCAGAGACTGGTACAGGCGCAATTTCACCATCACCTACTTCATGGGGAAGGTGGCCTTGGAGAGGATTTGGAGCAAGCTGACACAGAAGCAAGCGAAGAGGAGCGGCTAGCACTCCCCTCCGGCCTGCAGCCTCCCGCTGGCCAGGCCACGCTGAGGGGCCTGGCAAATGCTGCAGTGACCACAGCCCCATGATTTTGTCTGTGGCTCCGCGTGGCGTATTGTCAGGAATGTTGTCAATAAAGCTCTGAGCGCTGTGCCTGCTTCTGTGTCTTGAATCACACCAGCTCAAAATGTAGTAATGCAAACATGCTTTTAAAATTAGGCCCCTGGGCCCAGAGTCCTCGCTATTTAAGACTATCGTCTAAAGATCACAGTTCAAAGCCAGCCCAGGCAGGAAAGTCTGTGAGACTGTTATTTGCAATTAGCCACCAAAAAATCTGAAAGTAGAGCTGTGGCTCAAGTGGTAGAGTGAGTGCCAGCCTTGAGCAAAAAAGCTCAGGGACAACGCTCGGATCATGAGTTAAGCCCCAGTATTAGCTCCCCCCAAAAATAATGAAAATTGAAAGTAAAGGGCTGGGAAGGTGGCTCCAGCGGTAGAGGGCTTGCCTTGCATGCATGAGGCCCTGGGTTCGATTCCTCAGCACCACATAAGCAGAAAAGGCCAGAAGTGGCATTGTGGCTCAAGTGGTAGAGCACTAGCCTTGAGCTGAAGAGCTGAGGGACAGCACCCACGCCCCACGAAAGACAAAAATGAAAGTAAAAACCTTGAAAAAGTTAGACCACTGGGCACTGGCAGCTCTCCTACAGTTCTAGCTACTCAGGAGGCTGAGACATGAGGAATAGTGGTTCTCAGCCAGCCTGAACAGAATAGTTTGCAAGAGTCTATCTCCAACCTGGGCCCTGGTGCCTCACACCTGTAATCCTAGCTATTCAGGAAGCTGAGATCTGAGGATCACAGTTTGAAGCCAGCCCCAGTAAGAAAGTCCATGAGACTCTTATCTCCAATTAACCACCAGAAAACCAGAAGTAGACCTATGGATCAAAATGATAGAGTGATATCCTTGAGCAAAAAAGCTCAGGGACAGCACCTGGAACCTGTATTCAAGCCCCAGTACTGGTGTGTATGGGTGTGCGTGCGTATGTGTGCGTGCACACACGCACACACGCACACAGACCCCCATGAAGGGAGTAATTCAGGTGGCTGCTGAATGAAGTGACTAAACGAGGCAGCAGAGATGGGGGGCTCAGGCTCCAGCCCTGATGGCGGCACAGTCCCGGAACGGGGATGGTACAGCACCTGTCCAATGCTGTGATGGCTGGCCAGGCTGCACACAGGCTTCCCGCAAAGTTCTAGGGGCGTGGTCACGGGCCATGAGGTAGAGCAGGCGCTGTGTTGAGCATGCCTTGAGGTCCCTCAGGAAGACGCAGCTCCAGCCTCCAGTGCCACACAGACGGGCTCCAAAATAAGCACAAAAGGCACCAGGAGTCTGTGTCTGGGACATCACCCTGTAGCTCTCCCGTGATTGTCCCCTAACCGCGCCCGTTGGTTATGAGGGCTCAGGGCCACAGAAGATCTTGGCAACTGAAAGACTCGTAATCTGTGTGGTGGCCTTTCTTTTCTGCCCGCGGATGGCGCTCTATCACTTGGGCCATACCTCCACTAGTTTTAGCTGGTTGATTGGAGATAAGAATCTCATGTGCTTCTCTGCTTGGGCAGGCTTTGAACCAAGTCGTCTGTGTTGATGGGATCACAGGCATGAGCCACCAGTGTCCAACTTTCTGTAGACTTTTACATCTATAGAATAAAGCTTATCAATGCTGTATTTAATTTTATTTTTTTGCCAGTCCTGGGGCTTGCACTCAGGGCCTGGTCACTGTCTCTGAGCTTCTTTTGCACTCTACCACTTGAGCCACAGCACCACTTCTGGCTTTTTCTGTGTATGTGGTACTGAGGAATCAAACCTAGGGCTAAGTGCATGCTAGGCAAGCACTCTACCACTAAGCCACATTCTGAGCCCAGTATTTAATTTTAATTTCCATATACCATGCTTGCTTGATAAAATTCTCAATTTTTTTATTTTTTTGGGTCCAGTCATGGGGCCTGAACCCTGGGCCTGGGCGCTGCCCCTCAGCTCTTCAGCTCAAGGATAGCGCTCTACCACTTGAGCCACAGTGCCACTTCCAGCTTTTTTCTTTTTGCTTATGTGGTGCTGAGGAATCGAACCCAGGGTCTCATACATGCAAGGCAAGCGCTCTACCACTGAGCCAGCTTCCCAGCCCTTGTTTGTTTGTTTTTGGCAGACATGGGGCTTGAACTCTGGGCCTCGGCCAAGTCCCTCAGTTCTTCAGCTCAAGGCTAATGCTCTACCACTTGAGCCATAGCTCTACTTCTGCTTTTCTGGTGGTTTGTTGGATAAATTGTTTCACAGCCTTTCCTGCTTGGGCTGGCTTTGAACCATGATCCTCAGATCTCAGCCTTCTGAGTAGCTATGTTGACAGGCGTGAGCCACTAGTCACTGGCTTCTATTTTTAATATTTAGACTGCATGACTATATTAAGAAGTCTTAAGAATAGTTTAAAAAATAGAAGGGTGAAATATGTTGAGATTATTTTAAGGAGAGGAGAGCAAGGGAGAAATAGAAGCTGTGAATCTGATCAAGATACATTGTATGGATGGATGGAAATGTCACAACCCCTTGTACTACTAATGTATTCTGGTTTAAAAAAAAAAAAAAAAGATGGGGCTGGGAAGTTGGCTCAGTGGTAGAGCACTTGCCTTGCATGCATGAGGCCCTGGGTTCGATTCCTCAGCACCACATAAGCAAAAAGAAAAAAAAAGCCGGAAGTGGCGCTGTGGCTCAAGTGGTAGAGCGCTAGCCTTGAGCTGAAGAGCTGAGGGACAGCGCCCAGGCCCAGAGTTCAGGCCCCACGACCGGGAAAAAAAAAAAAGATGGTTGATAAAGATTAACTTGGACTCCTCTGCTGCGTGCTATTTGAGGACACTGGCTCAGCTGCTTATTCTCACAGGCCTGGCCTGGCAGGATGGCAGTGCGGCCCCAGGTCTGGTGTCTGGCACTTCCCAGGCTCTGGAGTTACAGTAACCAATAGTCTCATTTTCCAGGAGCACCTGGCAGACATCTGGAGGCAGTGGAGGTCTCTGCCATGCCCCCCCCACCGTCTTACCCCTCACAGGACACTCCCCCTCACATGACTCCAGCTGGCATCTGCTCATCCAGTCCTGCGTTTTATTCCTTTGTCTCTCTCTGGAGGGCGAGGCTGTGGAGAGGTGACTGGCTCCGGGTCTCGGTGCTCTAGCACACAGCACAGCTTCCACACCAGAGGATCTCAGGGGGCCCCAGAGGGTCCTGCTCAGCTGCTCCTGGGGGGGGCGGGGGTCTGAAAATCTGCAACAGATATCTTAGTCTTCCTGGTAATGGGGAAATCGTCACATGGGAAGTAGTGTGACCAAATTTTATGTTTACTGCGTTTTTGTTGTTGTTGTTACCAGTATTGCTTTTTTCTGCTTGTTACAATCAGAAGTTTAAAAATACCCATATTCTGCTGACATTCTCTGAGTTAAAATTTAATGTGAACTGCAAAGGAACAGCCTCCAATTTTAGAAAACCAGAAGGCTCTGAAAGCCCTAAGAACAGCCAGCGGGGCTTGGGTCTGGGTGAGGGTATTGTTTCCAGCGGGGCTTGGGTCTGGGTGAGGGTACTGTTTCCAGTGGGGCTTGGGTCTGGGTGAGGGTATTGTTTCCAGCGGGGCTTGGGTCTGGGTGAGGGTATTGTTTCCAGCGGGGCTTGGGTCTGGGTGAGGGTACTTTTTCCCCCTCCGTGGGATTGCTTTCATCTTTTTTCAAAAATTAGTTTACTTGGGCTGGGAAGGTGGCTCAGTGGTGGAGCGCTTGCCTTGCATACATGAGGTCCTGGGTTCGATTCCTCAGTACCACATAAGCAAAAAGAAAAAAGCTGTAAGTGGTGCTGTGGCTCAAGTGGTAGAGTGCTAGCCTTGAGCTGAAGAGCTAAGGGACAGCGCCCAGGCCCAGAGTTCAGGCCCCATG
>NW_012267218.1:1593457-1602548 GCF_000151885.1 Dipodomys ordii | reverse complement strand
GCTGTCCCTAAACTCTTCAGCTTAAGGCTAGCGCTCTACCACTTGAGCCACAATGCCACTTCTGTTTTTTTTTTTCTTTTTGCTTATGTGGGGCCGAGGAATGGAACCCAGGGCCTCAGGCATGCAAGGCAAGTGCTCTACCACTGAGCCACCTTCCCAGCCCCAGTTATGTTCTTAATCATAGATTAAACTTTTATTTTTATTTTGTCGGTGGTGGGGCTTGGACTCAGGGCTTAGGCACTGTGACCTCTTTGTGCTCAAAGCTAGCTAGCACTCTACCACTTGAGCCACACAGCCACTTTCAGTTTTTTTGGGATTTTTTTTGTCAGTTGTGGGTCTTGAACTCAGGGCCTGGGCGCTGCCCCTCAGCTCTTCAGCTCAAGGCAAGCACTCTACCACTTGAATCAAAGCGTTGCTTCTGGTTTTCTGGTAGTTTATTGGAGATAAGCGTTTCACAGACTTTTCCTGCCCGGGCTGGCTTTGAACCGTGATCTTCAGATCTCAGTCTCCTGAGTAGCTAGGATTACAGGCGTGAGCCTCCGGTGCCCAGCCACTTTTCAGCTTTTGAGTGGTTAGTTGGAGATGAGAGTCTCACAGGGACTTTTCTGCCTGGGCTGGCTTTGAACCTCGATCCTCAGACCTCAGCCTCCTAAGTAGCTAGGATTACAGGCGTGAGCCACTGGCGCCCAGCAAGTCTGCCTGTCTTCATTGAACATTTCCTCAAACACGGGCCAGCACCGTCCTGTGGGTGCTCAGGGCCTCCTGTAGAGTCCCACGAGGGCAGCAGCGTCTGTGCCTACTCAGCAGATGCTCACGAGCACCTGGTGCACCCCAGGCCTGCGGCAGGCCCTAGGCGTGGAGCAGGGCCCAGCTCTCCGGGGTCCCTGCTCCCTCGGCGCTCTCCGAGCACTGTGCCCACCTGGTAGACAGCATCCTTCTGGGCAGATGCTGCTCACCATGGGGCCCTGCCAGGAATGTCATTTCCGTGGTCAGAATGGATCGATCTGTCTTCCAGAGATGTTCCGGCAGCTTCCAGCTGCACTCTGAGCCACTCTCTATCGATTGTGATCGTCGCCTCCACTTTGCCTTGTCAGTCCTTTGGTGGAAAAGTACAGGGGGTGCAGCCAGAAGGGTGGGGGATGGACGGCTGAGGTGAGGGGACACAGGATGGACGGCTGAGGTGAGGAGCTGACCAGAGAGCTTTACTTCTGTTGTGTGGTTCATCACTGGACAAGCCCGCTGCTCCAGGCACGCCATTGGACACAGGGAAGGTTTGCCCACAGACTTGCCACTAAACCATTAAAGCAGGTCCGTGGGTTGGTACAGAGTGGAAAGGTAAACAGAGAGAGCTGGAGTGGCTGGCAGAGGCCTTGGAGAAGGGCTTTTGGTTTGTTGTGTCAGTCATGGGGCTTGAACTCAGTGTCTGGGCACTGTCCCTGAGGGTTTTTTATTGGTTGGTTGGTCATGGGGCTTGAACTTGGGGCCTGGGCACTGTCCTGAGCTCTTTTTCTTCCAGGTGAGCGTTCTACCACTTTGTGTTGCAGTGCTGCTTCCAGTTTTCTGGTGGTTCATTGGAGATAAGAGTCTCACGGACTTTCCTGCTGGCTGGCTTTGAACCACAATCCTCAGATCTCAGCCTCCCTTTAAGTAGCTAGCTGTGAGCCACCAGCACCCAGTTGTCTGAGTTTGTTTTTTGTTCTTTGTTTTTCTCAAGGCTAGCACCCTACACTTGAGCTATAGTTCCCCTTCCTGCTTTTCTTGTTATTCATTGGAGTAAGAGTTTCATGGACTTTCTTGCTAGGACTGGCTTTGAATATTGATTCTCAGGTCTCAGCCTGCTGAGTAGCTTGGATTACAAGCAATGCCCACCTCTTGTTTGTTTGTTTGGTTGGTCATGGGGCTTGAACTCTGGGCCTGGGTGCTGTACCTGCGCTCTTCAGCTCAAGGCAAGCGCTCTACCGCTTGAGCCACAGTGCCACTTCCAGTTTTCCAGTGGTTTATTGGAGATAAAAGTCTCACGGACTTTCCTGCCTTGGGCTGGCTTTGAACGTCGATCCTCAGATCTCAGCCTCCTGAGTAGCTAGGATTACAGGCGTGAGCCACCAGTGCCCAGCTTAGCTCTTGGGTTTTTGTTTTTTTTTTGTCTCCTCCTCCCCCCTTCCCCCTAGCCACACCTGGGCTAGAGAGTATGTGCAGTAGAGGGCTGGCTGGTAGTGCATTCAGGGACAGTTCTGGGCAACTGACTTAGAGCAGATAGTGTCTAGCTTGTCCTTGGAGCCTCCCAAGCCTGTCCTCATGATCAGGCTCCAGTATCCTGTCTGCACTGCAGGACATGGCTGAGTCACCCACACAGACCCAGTCCCCACACCTTGGACGGCCAGCCTCCCAGCCATGAAGCAGGGCTTCTGGGCAATACATCCGAGTTCAACCTAGGAATCTGGTGATCTGGTCATAGACACAAGACCAAGTGGCCATGAGGAGGTATGAACTTCCTGATCTCCTTCCCCCACCCTCCTCTATGTGCTGCCTTCAACTAATGAGGATTCTAGGGGGGACATGTTATAGCATCTGCGTCCTCTTAACAATAGCAATAACAGAGCCAGTGTCTAAATGCACCTGGCTCTGAGAGCTCTATTTATGTGGAGTGTGGCATCCTCATAACTGCCCAGAGTGGGTTCCTGGCAGCTTGGACCCTGCATCCAGCTGCGGTTGGGCCTGGACTGGGTGTGGGCTGGGAGTGGGCAGCGGTTGCTGTCAGCTGCAGGGGCGGGGGAAGGGCAGAGGGACCCTGTATCACCCCTGGATGCCGGGAAGCATTGTGAACACCAGGAGCGAGCCAAGCAGTAGCGCCGCAAGGGTATAAATTACATCAAGTGCTTCGAGATTTTCAGCACTGTGGAAAAATAGCATCCTGGCTAGAGAGTTTAGGGTAAGCAAGTAGCAAGGATCAGGTACTGGTGTTAGGGTGTGGACACGCACATGTGCGGCTGCTGTGAGAACAAAGCAGTGCTGGATCCTCCAGGGATAAGCTAGCCTCCTCCATCCGAGGAGAGCAGCCATGGCCGCCGGTGTCCCCGGTGAGAAGAGGCAGCTGGGCTGTGAAGATGCTGGCCTTGCATTGAGAACGGGTGGCCCAGGCAGTGTGCTCACGTTCTCACCCCAGTCCTGAGAGTGTCTGAGCTGGAACGAAGGTCTTTGCGGGTCTCAGGAGAGCACCTGGGTTTAGGGTGGTCTCTGGTGGTGTCTTCAGTGTCCCCAGAAAGGAAGACTTGATGTGCAGACACACAGACAGGAAAGCTGCGTGGCGACAGGGCCTATGCCCAGGAACACAAGGGCTGCCTCCAGGAACCCAGGAAAGGGGCAGGAAACGGCCCCCTGGCAAACCTCCGCTCACCCATCCTGATGGGGCCTCTCAGCCCCTCGGCTGTGATGAATGGTGCTGCATTCAGAGGTCACGTGCTTCCAGAATTGGCACGGATGAGGATTTCAGGGAGACTCCACAGCATGGGCCACTGGGAATGGTTAATGTGCAGTCCTGCGAAAGGAGAGGCGCTTCCTGTCTGCTGGGACTACAGCCGGCCGGAGGGCTTGCCAATGGCCTCCCCGTGGTGCTGGCCTCTGGTGCTGGGCTGGGAGTGAGTTTCCAGGCTTATGTCCGTAGGAGTGACATTACGCGCACAGGCCTGAGAGAAGGCCTTGCTTTCCATGTTTTCCCTGGCCTCAGTTTCTCCACCTGTAAAATGCAACTGTGCTCTGTTCAAATCACAGACAGACAGCAGAATAGTGGAACAACTTAAACATGGTTCCAACACTCCCCTCCCCTCCTCCGGGAGGGGGTTTGGGCTGGAAACCGAGGGCCTCTGGGCATGCGTGTTCCTGCTCTACTGCCAGCTGTGGCTGGCCACCACCAGGGCCACCAGAGGTTCTATTTTACAACTGAAAAGAGTTACAGAGATGGATGACAAGGAGGGTTGCACAACACCATGAATATAACATCGAACGTACACAGCAATTAAGGTGGTAAATTTTATGATCTACTACATACATTTGAGTGCTGGCGGCAGGGCTTGAACTGCAGCGCCTTGAGCTCTTTGCTCAGCTTTCTCCACGGGGCCTCATGGTATGGCTGTTGGGCCAATTTAGTAGTCCAGCATCTTTGCTAGTTGGAGATTGTGTCTTGCACATTTTTCTACCGAGGCTTGCTCTGAACCTTGATTCTCCAGGTCTCAGCTCCTCAGTAGCTAGAATTACAAGTGTTAGCCATGGGCTCCTAATTAATACAGAGGTATTTATTCTTTTTGACTGAAATTGTTTTCCTATTTCATTCTTGGTTTGTTCACTGTTGGCATAAGAGCTACTAATTCTAGCTACTCAGGAGGCTGAGATCTAAGGATTACGGTTCAAAGCCAGCCCAAGCAGGAAAGTCCATGAGACTCTTAGCTCCAATTAACCATCAAAAAAACCAGAGATGGGGGCTGGGAAGGTGGCTCAGTGTTAGAGTGCTTGCCTTGCATGTCTGAGGCCCTGGGTTAGATTCCTCAGTACCACATACGCAAAAAGAAAAAAGCCGAAAGTGGCGCTGTGGCTCAAGTGGTAGAGCACTAACCTTGAGCTGAAGAGCTGAGGGACAGCGCCCAGGCCCAGAGTTCAGGCCTCACAACTGGACCCCCCCCAAAAAAAACAAAAAAAAACAAAAAATAGAGATGGGGCTTTGTTCTAAAGTGGTAGAGCACTAGCCTTGAGCACAAACACTCAGGAACAGTGTGGGTGTCAAGTTCAAGTCCCAGGATTGGCATGCGCACACGCACGTACACACACACACACACACACACACACACACACACACACACACACTTCAATTAGGAAGTTGCACAAAGCAGTCTCAACAAGTCACTTTGTAAGTACAGTGCGTCTTGGTCATTGTCACCCCTGCCACTGCTCTGCCCACAATACATGTTCATAGTAAGATGTAGGAGGAAACCTGGGTGTGGAACCTGTTCCCCCTGACCCGTCCTCCATGCAGCCTGGGAGTCACTACCTGTCGCGATGCTAATCAAGCCGGCATGGAATAATTCCAGTCACAGAGTCACCTATCCCTCCCCAACTCCTGACAAGCCTCTTTCTAGACAATCACGGAAAGAGGGTGCACTCTCCCTGCCGTAACTGCAGAAAGAGGGTGCACTCTCCTTGCTGTAACTGTGGGAAGCTGGTCACTTCCCCAGGCTGTCTCAGGATTCTGGGCATGGCAGGACAATGATTCTCCCAGCCACTTGGGACGTGAGCATCCCTTGTTCCTGACTCGAGTCCAAAAAAATATTTGGGCTCAAGTCAGTGTGATACATGTACAAATGCACACTCGGCCAGACCTGCCTCTGTGTGATGTCTTCTCTGCCCACCACTAGGCATCTCTCCTCATGTGCCGGCCCTGGGCCCAAGGGGTTGCATGCAGGGTGCTGGGCCTCTTCCTTCACCTGTACTGGGACAAATCTCCCGTGGCCGTGGGTCATGTGGGAGCAGACATCATGACCTTGGGCTTCTGGGGCTGGGGTCACCACCTGGACCTCATCAGGAAAGTGGCGAGTGCTGCTTGCTTGAGGTATTTCTGTTTTCTCCTTTGTCCAGAGCTCTGTGCCCGGCAGCTCAGGCTCTGCGAAGGAAGTGCTCTGGAGGCTAAGTTCCATTTTTAGAATGAAAGTCTGAGACCAGAAAGGGTGTGACCTGGAGCCCAGAGCAAGGCAAGACCAAGCCAGATCAGCCTGCCCACCAGTGACTCGTCCCCAAGGCTCGCACAGACCTGCTGTGCCCTGGCTGGGGGAGGCTTCTGGGAAGGGAGATGACTGTCCCAAGCTGACCTGCCTGGCCCGCCTGTCATCTGCCTGCGTTACTGCTTCCCAGCCTCCCTTCCTCCCACCCTCCCTTTCCTTCTTCCTCTTCTCTACTCCTCCTCTTCATCTCCTTTCCCCTCTCTTTTCCCCTCATCTTTCTTTTTCTTGGACCAGAGTTGTCCATTGGGATACAGACCCCTCAAGTATTAAAGGCAAATCTTGGTGTCCTGCCTCTTCTAAGGGGCTGCCCTCCAAGACAGACATCCACAAACATTTACATGTGAAAAAAAATGCTTTAAAACAGTAGCTTCGGGCTGGGAAGGTGGCTCAGTGGTAGAGCACTTGCCTTGCTTGCATGAGGCCCTGGGTTTGATTCCTCAGCACCACATAAGCAAAAGGAAAAAAGCTGGAAGTGGCACTGTGGCTCAAGTGGTAGAGTGCTAGCGTTGAGCTGAAGAGCTGAGGGACAGCCCAGGCCCAGAGTTCAGGCCCCATGACCAGACCCAAAAAAACAAACAAGCAAAAACAAACAAACAAACAAACCCAGTAGCTTCTAGCTGGGTGCTGGTGACTCACCCCTGTAATCCTAGCTACTCAAGAGGCTGGGAGACTCCATCTCCAAAATGCCCTGTAAAAAGCTGGGCTCAAGTGGTAGAGTGCCAGACTAGCAAGCATGAACCCGAGTTCAAATTTATGTATTGCCAAGAAAAAAATATAATAGCTTCTTACTTTGCTTGCATAGATGAAAAGCAATGGAACCTGTTGAGATTGTTTTAAGAAAGGGGGAAATAAAGAACAAAAGTAATAGAGGGGTGAGGTTGATGGGGCATATTGCATGCACGTGTGGAAGTGTTACAAAAGAACCCTCCCCTTGTGCAACTAATGTGTGCTAATAAAAAACGTCAATAAAAATCCTAACACCTAGTTCTATTTTCTACGTGGGAGAGATGAGAGAAGTTAGAAGTTTGTTCTGTTTGGGGCAGTGTCCTTTTCTTCTGGCAGGTTCCTCCACGTACTGGTGAAGTTTCAGGACCTCTTGTTCCAACTCCTGTACCAGTCAGGGTTCACTAGCCAGGCACTTTGTTTTCTGGTTGTTCAATCTCAAGTCAGAGGCAGCTTGAAATCGTCACCAGTTCTCAATAAAAATTGGGGACAGAGGGGCTGGGAAGGTGGCTCAGTGGTAGAGCGCTTGCCTTGCATGCCTGAGACCCTGGGTTCGATTCCTCAGCACCACATAAACAAAAAGAAAAAAGCCGGAAGTGGTGCTGTGGTTCAAGTGGTAGAGAGCTAGCCTTGAGCTGAAGAGCTGAGGGACAGCGCCCAGGCCTAGTGTTCAGGCCCCACAACCGGACCCAAAAACAAAACAAAACAAATTGGGGACAGAATGAATATGAAGCCATCTGCTCCAGGCTTATCTCTGATGCCCCAGGTACCAGCATGCAGTTAACACTGACAAGTGAATGTAGGTAGACAGCTGCCTCCAAATCTGTGGCTAGACCTCCAGGTGGACTGTTGACCTGGCCAGGTTTCAGGGCAGGACAGGAAATGGGCTAGAGGCAGGAAGGAGATGGAGAGAAAAGAAGGCAGAGGACCAGGTCTTTCTGTCCGGAAAGGAAGATGGTAAAGAAGCAGAGATGGAGGAAGTAGCACTGCCACACAGGCTGACCAGACAGAAGAGCACTTTCTAGGGAGCAAGGAGAGAGTCTGTTCTGTGGTCTGCTGGAGGAGCCCCTTGTCCTGCCATGGTGGGGTCCCTTGCCTCAGTCACCCCCAACAAAACAAAACAAGAACAACCCAACCTTCTAGCCATGTGCCATTCCTAGGTATGCTTAGAGGCCAACAGGATCAACGTAATAGGTGTTCAGGGTTTCCCTGGCAACCTTAGTGTTTGCCCCCAGGCCCTCCCTGGCTCTCTAGGTTTCTAGGGAATGTCGATTGCAGCCCAGGGAGGCTCTCCACCATATAGGCACAGCTCCTGGCTTCTGCCAGGATCTACACTGGAGGAGCACAGGGCTCCTGTTTGATTCCTAAAAGTGAATAACTGTTCTTTCCAGGAGACAGCGAGGAAACCCTGTTCACCTGCCACATCTGTAACATGCAGACACTTGCCCTCTATTCTTAGGTTGCTGTGAAGATCAGAGATGCAGTCTCTTGGAAGAGACTGAGGATACTCAGCAAGGAGGGTACTTGATGGGGTACTTGCTGGTCTCAGATAGGTGCCCTTGGTAAAGATGAAAGTACTTCTGGCAGCTGTACTGGGTGAACTGCCATATAAATATTCAGAACAGAGGAGCAAAGCATCCAAGACTTTTGGCTCTGGACAGCCATTTGGGGAGGGCTTGTGCTCAGCCATCAGTAGTTCTACAGATTGGCAGAACTCCCGAGGCGCATGGTATGAGTCAGGGACTGAGGGGAGCCTGCGTACTTACTCCACCACGGGGGAGGGGTGAGGCAAAGGAAATCTGACCTTCCCTTCCGTTCTGCTATCTGCCTCAGCTGATGCTGTGCGGCAGGTGCTGGGCAGGGCTGCGTGGCCAGGACATGGGGGTCTCCTGTTCTTGCGCTCTCAGGCCCTGGAGAAGACAGCTGTGTAAACTGACCACAGTGCAAGGGACAGGTGGAAGATCAGAGGCGATCCTTCCTATCTCTTGTGTGTCAGTTCTGGTCTGCCTCTGAGTCCCTCTATCCCCGACTTTAAGTAGTCTTTGCCTACTGTGCTTATTTCTTTTGTACTGGTGCTGGGGCTTGAACTCAAGGCCTGGGCACTGTCCCTGAGCTGTTTTTGCTCCAGGCTAATGCTCTTCCACGTTAGGCTTTCATGGTGTTCAACTGGAGCAAAGTGTCTCACAGACTTTCTTGCCCAGGCTGGCTTCAAACCTGTATCCTCAGATCTCAGGCTCTGGGGTAGTTAGGATTACAGGTGCGAGCCCCTGGCCCCTGGCTGCCATCTTGCTTGAATTCTGAGCAAGGACAGACGCGTCCTTGCGTCTGTGTCACTGGAGGGAGAGCTCCCGTGCCTGCTCGCCAGCACTCTGCTCTTCTGTCCAGGCCCCTCGAGCGCAATGGGCCGGGCGGAGGAGAGACCGACAGCTGACCGGAGGTGGCGATGGGGCGGGTGAAAGGGGCATCAGGGAAGGCCCTGACAGGCACCTCAGCGTTCCCGCCGGGAACACGGGCGCGCAGGCCGCTCGGCTTCCCCGGTGCTGCGTCCCGCGGCGACCTGCGCGGGCATCCCGGCAGTCGGTCCAGACTCCGGGGCTCGCAGG
>NW_012267218.1:1588157-1592512 GCF_000151885.1 Dipodomys ordii | reverse complement strand
CGCGCCGCGCCGCTGTCATCCGGGCCCTCCCCGCTCTCCGCGGCCGGGCGGGGTCCTCCTCCCGCAGCCACCTGCGCCGCGCCTCTCCCCTAAGAGAGAGCACGCGAGGGGAAAGTGAGGTAATGGGCGAGAGCGACGCCGCGTGCCGGGGCCAGGTGCATTCTTTGTGTCACTGTGGCGGCGGATCATTGTTCTTTCTAAACACTGAGAATTTACATATTAAGTGATGATTAGGATTACTTGCAAAAACAAAAGTGCCTTTCAACATTGAGAGCTAGTGTTTGAGGTAAATACTATTTAAACTGTGTTAAAAGGCAGTTGCCTGTTTGGTTCTTTGTGTTAGATTCCGAGGGTTTTTTTTTTTTCCTTCACAGCATGACTAAGCCTTTGACCAGAATCAGTTTCTAATGCATTGTAATTGGCATACGTCTAATGCATTTCCATCCTCCTTCAGCCTCCAGATCATGTGGTAGGGACTTACTTTCCAGAAACTGGCCACAAGCCTCAGTTACTTTGAGAAATTTGACTCCCTGTTTTGTTTCCTAAATATTAGTAAGAATACAGTGGTACTAATAGTTAAGATTTCAGACTCTGTGAAGTTATCCGTGGAAGGGCAGACACTCTCCAGGTCATCAAAAAATGCACATCACACTGCAGGTGAGCCTGGGAGGCTGTGGTGGTGCCAGGTGGGAGCCACTACAGCTCTGGCTCGTTCTTCTGACTGCAGTCTGTTGTAAGTGCTTAATACACAGAAAACGTAGCTGGGTATGGCGATGCATGCTTGTAAATCCCAGCTTGAGAGGCTGAGAATTCCAGGCCAACGGCTACACATCATAACCCTGTCTCAAAAAAAAAAGTATGGGAGTATAACGGGGTGATACATGGATACCAGGATTTTATCCAGCAAAGCAGAAGGGAATTCCACTCGGAAGGGGTATACAATTACCTTAAGTATTTCCTTTTTCTTGTTTGAGTTCAGCCTGGATGTTGTCGCCGAGCTGTTTTTGCTCAAGGCTAGTACTCTATCACTTTGAGCCACAGACCCACTTCTGGTATTTAGGCAATTAATTGGAGATGAGGCTCATGTCCTTTCTTCCCCTGGCTGACTTCGAACTATGATCATCAGATCTGTACCTCCTGAGTAGATAGGATTACAGGTGTAAGAGAAGGATGGGATTCCCAGAAAGGCAAAAAAACCAAAACCCAAAGCTGTTGTTTAACTGTAAGCATGTTTCTTCAAGTCTATGTGGAACTCTATTTTGGAACGGACCAAAAACTATATGGAAACATGATTGTCTTTAAAAAAGCTAGGAAGTAGCGCTGTGGCTCAAGTGGTAGAGCGCTAGCCTTGAGCTGAGACCCTGGGTTCGATTCCTCAGCACCACATAAACAAAAAGAAAAAAGCCAGTAGCGCTGTGGCTCAAGTGGTAGAGCGCTAGCCTTGAGCTGAAGAGCTGAGGGACAGCGCCCAGGCCCAGAGTTCAGGCCCCACGACCGGACCCCAAAAAAAAAATGCTAGGGGCTGGGAAGGTGGTTCATTGGTAGAGCGCTTGCCTTGCATGCATGCGGTACTGGGGTTGGATTCCTCAGTACCACATAAGCAGAAAAAGCTGGAAGTGGCGCTGTGGCTCTAGTGGTAGAGTGCTAGCCTTGAGCTGAAGAGCTGAGGGACAGTGCCCAGGCCCAGAGTTCATGCCCCACAGCCGACAAAAAAGCTAGAAGTAGAAAATTTACAAGTGGTGGGGTTATAAAATTAGTTCTTAGATGAATAAAATGACAGGAACCTAGATTTTATGCAATAAACAGTTGTTGGCAAAAGCCGGGCACTGGTGGCTCATGCCTGTAAATCCTAGCTACTCAGGAGTCTGAGATCTGAGGATCATGGTTCAAAGCCAACCAGGGTGGGAAAGTCTGTGAGACTCTTATCTCCAATAAACCCCCAGAAAACCAGAAGTGGCATGGTAGATTGCATTGAGCTTAAGAGCTGAGGGACAGCACCTAGGCCCAGAGTTTAAGCCCCATGACCGGCCCCCCCCAAAAGTGATCTTGAGCCCTAAGACTGGCACCCCAAAATCACTTTTTTTTCTTTTTCTGTTTTTTCTTTTTTTTTTTTTTTAATTTTGGGTGCTGGTCCTGAAGCTTGAACTCAGGACCTGGGTGCTCTCCCTGAGCTTTTTTGCTCAAGACTAGCACTCTACCACTGAGCCACAACATCACTTCTGGTTTTCTGATGGTGAATTGGAGATAAGAGTTTCATGGACTTTGAGGGCTGGCTTTCAACTACAATCCTCAGAGCTCAGCCTTCTGAGTAGCTAGGATTACAGGAATGAGCCACCTGTGCTCAGCCTTAATCTTGTGTATTTTGGATCAGAGGAGCTGGGAAGTATGTATCGTGTCTTAGGGAATAGAATAAAAATGGCAAATTAAGATTGTAGAAGGATGTTCTTAAATGACTGGTGACTGTTGAGAACTACTGGAGGACAACCACTGTGAAACTGGGATTGAGAGATAAAGCTGTTAATCTGGCAGGTCCCAGGTTAAACACCTAATTCACTGAGTAATGGGGAAGTCATTACTTGCACTGGAAGGAAAGTTGGGTTAGCTAAGTGTTGTGTTGCCCTGAAGCTGTCTTCCTGATGGCTAGAAATAAAGGCTGAGTGTGGCCTGTTATTTTGAGGAGTCCCAAAGTGGTAGTAGAGGTGGAGGAAGAAAGGAGATGGCTCCTTTCACCTTGAGGTATGCAGGCCAGGGGGACCAGGGTGTCTAGAAACGGGCCGCAGAGTATGGTGATGCTGTGCACTTCACCTGACACCAGGTGAAGCCTAGGAGCCTTGGAATTAGGACAGTGACACAGCTGGATTAGGGAGATTTAGGATAGGGTAGATCTGCCTTGGGGCTGGGAGTGAGGCTGAAGGCCTGAGGGAGAGGGAGGGAGAGGGTCCGGATTACTGCAGGCTGGCTGAGACTGTCAGAGCCAGCCCGTGCCGACCCTTGGGGCCAAATGGTACTCTCAATAAAGTTCTTCCCTTGTCTGCTTCACTGTCCAGTTTCCTTAGCTGATTTGGTCCCACTCTGTCAGCCAGTTGGGCACCCACCTAGTGTGAGCCCTAAAAGCCATAGCTGTGCAACCAGCCACTACTCTGTCTGACTTTTCTCCTTAGCAGTTCTTGCTACTTACAGGGCCATATTACTTTACTTTTCTTGCCTGTTTACTGCCTGTCTCCTAGTGCATTTCTTATCTTCATAAGGCAGGGTTCTGTCTGTTGTGTTTGGGGTCATCGCTTGGTATACCATAGGCATTTGGTAATGTTCGTTGAAGGAATGCCTCTAGAGCAACTGCTTCATTTCTTGGTGATTTACTGGCTGGTATGACACTCACTAAGATAGGGGAAATGGGAGGAGGACAGGACAGTGTTTGCTTTTGAATGTGGTAAACCCGAGGTGCTTGTTGAAGGGCCTAGCAAACTGGGAGGCAGCTGGAGGTGCAGGTCTGGAGTCCAGATAGAGTTGGAGAGGCTGGAGCTGGAGATCTGATTAATTGTGTCATGTGGATGGATCGTGGGGGTCTGTTCCAGAGGTGGTACGCATAATGGCCACCAGGTATATTCAGTAGATGCCTCAAGGGGAGGGCACCTTGGGGCCCAGAGGAGAGGAGGAGTCTCTGTCTGGTGTGCTGAGACTTCAGGGAAGAGTTAGATTTAACACTTGTTGGATTTGGCCTCTAGAAGGTTACTAAGGACTCTTCAAGCTCTCCTGAGGGTCCTGAACTCTGGGCCTGGCACTGTCCCTCAGCTCTTCAGTTCAAGGCTAGCGCTCGCTCTACTACTTGAGCCACAGCGCTACTTCCGGCTTTTTCTGCTTATGTTGTGCTGAGGAATTGAACCCAGGGCCTTATGTATGCGAGGCAAGCACTCTACCACTGAGCCACCTTCTCAGCCCCCTAATTAGTTTATGTTCACAGATCAAAAATGTATTGTGGAGCTGGCTCTGGTGACTCATGCCTGTAATCCTAGCTACTCAGGAGGCTAAGATCTGAGGATCGTGGTTCAAAGCCAGCCCAGGCAGGAAAGTCCATGAGACTCTTATCTCCAATTGACCACCAGAAAACTAGAAGTAGACCTATGGCTTATGTGGTAGAGCACTAGCCTTGAGCTGAGGGACAGCGCCCAGGTCCCAAGTTCAAGCCCCAGGACCACCACCACCAACAAAAAATGTAGTGAATATGGGCTGGGATGTAGCTCAGTTGCAAAGTGCTTGCCTGGCAAGTGCAATGTCCTGGGTTCAATCCCCAGTACCGAAAAAGAAAGGACAACACACACACACACACACACACACACACACACACACACACACAC
>NW_012267218.1:1561657-1586950 GCF_000151885.1 Dipodomys ordii | reverse complement strand
GCTTTCAGCAGCTGGGCACCAGTGGCTCACACATGTAATCCTAGCTACTTAGGAGGCTAAGATCTGAGGGTTATTGTTCAAACCAGCCTAGGCAGAAAAGTCTGTGAGACTTTGTTTTGTTTTTTTGGTCAGTTGAAGGGCTTGAACTCTGGGCCTGGGCGCTGTCCCTTAGCTCAAGGAGCCCTCTACCGCTTGAGCCACAGTGCCACTTCTGGTTTTCTAGTGGTTTATTGGAGGTAAGAGTCTCATGGAGGGCTGGGAAGGTGGCTCAGTGGTAGAGTGCTTGCCTTGCATGCATGAGGCCCTGGGTTCGATTCCTCAACACCACATAAGCAAAAAGTAAAAAGCCGGAAATGGCGCTGTGGCTCAAGTGGTAGTGGTAGTGCTAGCCTTGAGCTGAAGAGCTGAGGAACAGTGCCCAGGCCCAGAGTTCAGGCCCCACGACCGGACCCCCCCCAAAATAAAAGCGTCTCATGGACTTTCCTGCATGGGCTGGCTTTGAACCGTGATCCTCAGATCTCAGTCCCCTGAGTACCTAGGATTATAGGTGTGAGCCACCGGCGCCCAGCCCGTGAGACTCTTTACCTGCAATTAATCACCAGAAAACTGAAAGTGGCACTGTGGCTCAAAGTGGTAGAGCGCTAGCCTTCAGCAAAAGAACTCAGGGACAGTACCCAGGTTCTGGGTTCAAGCCCCATGACCAACAACAACAACAAAAATAATAGATTAAAAAAAATGAGCTTTGACGACACTGTGCTGCATAAAAGAAACCAGCTACACAGTGACACATCTTACAGAATTGCACTCATATGAACTAAGGAAGTTGAAACCATAGAACAGAAGTGGAAGGGTGCTTGTGAGGTGGAGGTGGGGGGAAGGGAGGGACAGGGTTGGTATTTAGTGGGCTTGCTTGCAGTGCCAGAAAGTGTGAGAGTTCCAATGCCACATTGCAGTAAGAATATCCTTAGCACTACGGGATTGTAGTAGTATAAATGGTTAAAATGGCTACTTGTTTTGTTATATGTGTGTTGGTGCTGGGGGTGAGCTCAGTGGCTGAGCATTGTCCCTGAGAGCTTTTTTGTTCATGGCTAGTGCTCTAGTGCTTGAGCCAAAGCTCCATTTCTAACTTTTTGGTGCTTAATTGGAGAGAAGAGTCTCATGGATTTCTCTCTGGGCTATCAAGTTGCTATCCTCAGATCTCAGCATTTTTTTTTTTTTTGGTGGGTTATGGGGCCTGAACTCTGGGCCTGGGCATTGTCAGCATTTCAGCTCAAGGCTAGCGTTCTACCACTTGAACTACAAAGTCACTTCCGGCCTTTTCTGCTTATGTGGTGCTGAGGAATCAAACCCTGGGCCTCATGCCTGCAAAGGCAAGCGCTCTACCACTGAGCCACCTTCCCAGTCCCAGATCTCAGCATCTTGCCCAGGCATGAGCCTTGGGCGCCCAGCAAAATGGCTGCTTTTTTAAAATGGAAGAAGTGGGCCAAGCTGTCTTGCAGTTACAGGACCAAACATGGCATCATCACCTCCATGAGAGACTTTAGCTTCAATTGTTGCAAGGTGGTTCAAAGCCCTGACGTGTGAAATAGGAGACTACTTAGGTTAGAATCGGAATATCACAGTTTTTTTTTTAAATTTTTAATTAATTAATTTATTTTTTATTTGTGGAATATCACAGTTTTTTTTTTAAATTTTTAATTAATTAATTTATTTTTTATTTGTGGAATATCACAGTTTTAACTCCTCTCTCTCCTCATAATTCCTGCCTCCTGGGCAGATGGAGGTAGTCATAACACCTGTTTTACCAGGAACAATGTATATCCACCTCCAGAGGGGACTGGGCATTCATGTCTGAGGTGATTGGGTAGTTTAGAATAGTTTAGAACCAAGAGGGATAAAACCTTTTTTGTTTTTTGTCATGGGGCTTGAACTCTGGGTCTGGATGCTGTCCCTATCTCTTCAGTTCAAGGCAAGTGCTCTACCACTTGAGCCACAGTGCTACTTCTGGTTTTCTGTGGTTAATTGGAGATAAGTCTCAGGTACCTTCCTTCTCGGGCTGGCTTTGAACCACCATCCTCAGATCTCAGCTTCCTGAGTAGTTAGTAGTTAGGTTTACAGGTGTGAGCCACCGGTGCCCGGTGAAAAACCTTTTTTTTTTCTTTTTTTTGGGTCCAGTCATGGGGCCTGAACTCTGGGCCTGGGCGCTGTCCCTCAGCTCTTCAGCTCAAGGCAAGCACTCTACCACTTGAGCCACAGCACCACTTCCATCTTTTTTCTTTTTGCTTATGTGGTGCTAAGGAATCGAACCCAGGGCCTCAGACATGCAAGGCAAGCGCTCCACCACTGAGGCATCTTCCCAGCCCCTGAAAAACCTTTTTTTTATATGCACACATTGTGCAGCTTAAAGTGTTAGCTCCTTTGCTGGGTGTGATGACTCAAGCCTGTAATCCTATCTACTTGGGAGGTACAGATGAAGGTTTGGGATTTGTGGCTAACCCTGGCATAAAAGTTTGGGAGACAGCAGGGTGCCGGTGGCTCATGCCTGTAACCATAGCTACTCAGGCAGCTAAGATCTGAGGATTACAGTTCAAAGCCAGCCCGGGCAGGAAAATCCTTGAGACTCATCTCCATAAGTCACCAGAAAACCGGAAGTGGCCCAATGGCTCAAGTGGTAGAGCACTCGCCTTGAGCTGAAGAGCTTAGGGACAGTGCCCAAGCCCAGAGTTCAAGCCCCATGACTGACCAAAAAAAAAAAAAAAAGTTTGGGAGACTCCTATTTCAGTCAGTAGTTGGTTGCACTGTCATCCCAGTGACAAATGGTAGCACAAAAAGGAGGATTGAAACCCAGGCTGGCCATGGCATAAAGTAAGACTTTGTCCAAGGGGCTAGCCATGTGACTTTAGTGACTGTTTAGCAAGCAGGTAGCCCTGAATTGTGTTTGCTCTACTGGTACTTACTGAATTTTATTAGTGTGAATAGCACATAAAGCATATCAAAAAGCATAAATCCAAAGTGCTGTGATTATAGGTGTATACTACCACCCTTGCCAATTACCAGTCATCTCTTCTCCAAACAATTCTTTTTTTTTTTTTTGCCGGTCATGGGGCCTAAACTTTGGGCCTGGACACTGTCCCTCAGCTTTTCAGCTCAAGGCTAGGACTCTACCCCTTGAGCCATAGCACAACTTCCAGCTTTTTCTGCTTATGTGGTGCTGAGGAATCGAACCCAGGGCCTCATGCATGCAAGGCAAATGCTCTACCACTGAGCTACCTTCCCAGCCCCTTCTCCAAACAATTCTGATCCGGTTTCTGTCTCTAATAGGTTAGGTGTCCTAGCATTCATTATGAATTGAAGTTATCTGCTATGTATTTTTCCATCTAACTTACTTTGTTTAGTACATCTTTTGAAATTCTTTCATGTTGTTGCAGGTATCTGTGGTTTGTTCCTCTCCTAAGTTCTGCTCTGTTGTGTGTCTGCCATAACAGTTCTCTACATGTACATCTGGGGAACTATTCCTTCTTGTATAAGACCACATAAACATGCATTTTTATTTTCTTTTTTTTGTCGGTCGTGGGGCTTGAACTCTGGGCCTGGGCGCTGTCCCTCAGCTCTTCAGCTCAAGGCGAGTGCTCTACCACTTGAGCTACAGTGCCACTTCCGGTTTTCTGGTGGTTTATTGGAGATAGGAGTCTCACGGTCTCTCCTGCCTGGGCTGGCTTTGAACCTCGATTCTCAGATCTCAGCCTCCTGAGTAGCTAGGATGACAGGCGTGAGCCACCAGCGCCCGGCTGCATTTTTATTTCTTAATAAATACTAGAGGAGAATTGCTCACATGGTAAATGTGCAATTAACTTTGAAAGAGCTACATCTGACCTTCAGGGCATGAGTTACTGTCCTGAGTAGGTAAATTCAAGACATACTGTTTTGGGAACTATTAGCTAGCTGACATTAATCCTTACCCGACATTAATTCTTAGGTGGGTGTCATATTAATAAACAACCCATTAGCTGGTGGCTCATGCCTGCAATCCTAGCTATTCAGTAGGCTGAGATCTGAGGATCTGGGTTTGAAGCCAACGTGGGCAGGAAAGGCCATGAAACTTACCTTCAATTAATTACCTAAAAACTAGAAGTAGAGCTGTGGCTTAACGCGTTAGAGTGCTTGCTAGCTTGAGCAAAAAAGCTCAGGGACAGTGCCCAGGCTCTGAGTTCAAGCCCCATGACTGATCTCCACCTTCAGTAGTGTCTTCTGCAGACTCCTGTAGCACTTGCTCTGTGCCCTTCTTAGTCATTAGTCCTGCCAGTAGAGCTGTTCTTTCTTTTCTGTTGAACCATCAACTCCTAAGTGGACGTTTGTATCATTAGGTCTTACTCGTTCTTATTTTAGGGAAAAGCATATTCTACATGTTCATGTACTCACCTTCCCTTTAGTTTCTTGTGCTTAAAGTTTGTTTTTGAGAAGAAAGGCCTATGGTCTTCTGGAAAATTCAGTGATTGTAGACCTCTGACTGCTGAGGAAAGGGAAGTAGCCTTCTTGTGAAAAATCTGTTCTCAGGTGCAGCTGTGAGTTAGTCCTTTTTGGATTTCTAAAAGAGCAAAGTAAGCTCTTGGAAAGACCCTTCCACACCTTGAAACAGGTGCAGTTAGAGTGCTGCTGGAGGCTCCAAGCAGCTGTCAACTTCCCAGCAGAATCTGGAAGGCCTGAGAGCAGCTGTGGGGAGGCATCCAGGCAGGGGCATCAGCCACATTTTCCCGGTCCTGAAAGCATGTGCACAACTAATTCCTCAAAAGGTAAACAAACACTGCTTTTGCTTTTGTTATATTGAGTGATTTGTTCTGGACGGAAACACATTCAGAATAGGTGGTGTTATTGTGGATTTTTTCATTTTCACCTTACAGTTTTTTTTTGTTCTTTTCTTTTTGTCAGTATGGAGTCTTTCATTTAGTTTGTTCTTCTGATTCAAGTTTAGTAGGGGAAATAAAGGGATTAAGTTAGATTAGATGAGATTTGAGGAAGAATTTCAGTAGAGGAGATAATATGTGGCAAGTATAAAGTGATGAGTCGGTGCACTGTCAATTATGTGGAAGTCTGTGCCAGGAGGTAGTGAGCGAGCCCATCCTCCCTCTGGTATGCAGACATACAGGAATTGTTCATTTGTTTTTTTCATTGGTGCTGGGGATTGAATCCAGGACTTGAGGCATGGTAAGCAAGAAGTAAATGAATTCTTTTCCTCTCACTGTCTCGAGGAGCATGAGGAACATCCTGGATTTCAGTTCAGTTGTAGGCTTACTGGGCAGGAACTCTGCTGCTGAAACATTCCTCCAGCTCTTTTTTACACTAGTTTTCCTGTTTGGAAGACCCTCGGTGCCTGAACCGCAGTCCATCTATTTATGCTATTGTGTAGCTGGGACATCAGGATCTTATTACTGCACCCAGCTTTTTATTCGTGGAGATGAGATACCTAAAATTCTGTGCCCAGACACTAGTCTCCTGATCTCAGCCTCCCAAGCTGCTAAGGTTACAGATGAGAGCCACTAGTGCCTGACTCCAACAGCAGTTCTTTTTCTTTCTACTTTGTTTTGATTTTTGGCAGTACTGGGGTATAAACTTAGGTCTTCATATTCACTCCGCTTGCTTCCTCAAAGCTGACACTAAAACTTGAGCCATAACTCCAGCCCAGCTTTTTGCTGATTATTGAAGACACAGTCTTTCCTGTCCAGGAGGCTGGCTTTTTGAACCACAACCCTCCAGGTCTCATCCTCCTGAATAGCTAGGCTACCCGTGTGAGCCACCAGTATTCAACTAAGTCTGGAGTTTCTCATGTCAGCAGGAAGTAGTGAACAAAACAAAAACACAGGATGATGAGATGAGTGAAAGAACACAAGTTAGGTAGAGTGCTTGACTAACACCAGTGCAAGGCTCTGATGCCCCAAACAAAAAGCAAACAACATCATCACAACCAATGGAGAATTCCCAGTAGCATATCCAGAAAGTGTTTAATAGTTGGCAAAATGGGAGATGTATTAATCCTAGCTACTTGGGAGATGAAGGTTGAAGGATCACACAGTTCCAGGCTTACTTTAGCCAAAACTTACTTTTTTTTTTTGGCCAGTTGTGGGGCTTGAACTCAGTGCTTGGGCCCTGTCCCTGTGCTGCTTCTGCTCAAGGCTAGCACTCTACCACAGCACCACTTCTGGCTTTTTCTGTTTATGTGGAATTGAACCCAGGGCTTCATGCATGCAAGGCAAGCACTCTACCACTGAGCCACCTTCCTAGTCTCCTCCTCCCCCCCAAAAAATTCTTGAAATTCCCAACTGGATCAGTGGCTTGGCACAGTGGTACATGACTGTCACCCCAGCCATTTAAGAAAACACAAATAAAGGGGCTGGGGGTGTAGCCCAGTGGAAGGGTGCCTGCCTGGTGCGCGCAAGGCCCTGGGTTCGGTCCTCAGCCCTGGAAAAAAAAAAACACAAATAAGGGGCTGGCTGGGAAGGTGGCTCAGTGGTAGAGTGCTTGCCTTGCATGCTTGAGGACCTGGGTTTGATTCCTCAGCACCAACCACATAAGCAGAAAAAGCTGGAAATGGTGCTGTGGCTCAAGTGGTAGAGTGCTAGCCTTGAGCTGAAGAGCTGAGGGACAGTGCTCAGGCCCAGAGTTCAGGCCTGAGTTCAGGCCCCATGACTGACAAAACAACAACAAAGAAAAACAGAAACAAGGAAACACAAATAAAATTGTAGGCCAAACCAGACTCAAGACCCTCTCTCTCTCTCTCTCTCTCTCTCTCTCTCTCTCTCTCTCTTCAAACACACACACAGAGCTGGCGGGGTGGCTCAAGTACTAGCAAATGCAAGGCCTTGAGTTCAAACTTTAATACCATAAAAAATTAGCCATGGGTTCTGGTGGCTCACACTTGTAATCCTAGCTACTCAGGAGGCTGAGATCTAAGGATCGCAGTTCAAAGCCAGCCCCAACAGTGAGTCTCTTATCACCAATAAACCACCAGAAAACTGAAAGTAGCACTGTGGCTTAAATGGTAGAACACTTAAGTATAACTAAACTAAAAAATAACTAAGCCCATATTGATGCAAATGATTAAAATAAGGCAGAGGTAGAGGGAAGACAAATCAGCCAGATGAATTCCAAGTAATTATAAATGCCTCTCTCCTGGCCTTGTGGTCTGTGCTTGGTGGCTTGCTTCCTGAGACAGTATGTGGCAGGAGGTGTAGGGGCAGCGCGTTAGTGGTTAAGACTGCCCTGTGAGCTGGAGGTGCTGAGGATGGCTGGCCCCTGTGGGTGCCAAGGGCACCCATGCAGGACTTTACAGGAATTAGGGCCAGATTGTGGTTGTTCTCGTGCTCATCTGCAATTCTACTTAGCATGCCTCCTTTCTCAGTTTCTCAGTTACGGACCACTGTGCTAGATGTTGGGGGCCTATTTCTCTGCTCTCCTCACCATGCTTGTACTTTATGGCCTCTCCACAACCTCCCGAAAGTAATGGGGCTGTCATTTATGTTAGATCAGTTTTTACTCTTATATCTTTGTGATTCTGCATACCAGAGTTGAGTCATGTAATAAATTTTCCTGTTCAGTCTTTTGTTGGGAGCGAGTCACTGTCTGGTTTTTACCTCCTTTGTAGAGTTGGCATGCATTCAGCCCCAATCGTTAGCTTGGTTTCTGTGTGACTGGTGCAGCCTTGAAGGCCGTCTCCCCGCCTGCTGGTCCTATGAGCTGTCTGTGTCATGTGACATCCTCCTTCTCAACTGGGTCCCTTTGTTCTGATTGAGCACATCTTCTAGCAGTTGGAGGTTGCTGGTAACATAAAATGTTTTGGGTTGTGGTGTGTCTGTTCTTACATTGAGAATTTGACTGACTCTAGAACTCTAAACTAGAAACAATTTCCCATCATAGTTTTGGAGGCATTTATTTGCTTCTGGCTTCCAGATAGGTGATATGTGAAACAACTTCTGGTTTTCTGGTGGTAATTGGAGATAAGAGTCTCATGAACTTTCCTGCCTGGGCTGGCTTTGAACTTCCATTCTGAGATCTCAGTCTCCTGAATAGCAGAATTACAGGTGTGAGCCACCAGTGCCTGGCCAGTCTTATTCCTTCTATGTGATTGGTTGGTGTGTCACCCTCTCTGGGAGCAGGGAGGGTGCTCTTTTGTCACACTATTTTTATTTTTACTTATTTTTTATTTTTGGTCGGTCATGGGGCTTGAACTCTGGGCCTGGGCGCTGTTCCTGCGCTCTTCAGCTCAAGGCGAGCGCTCTACCGCTTGAGCCACAGTGCCACTTCCGGTTTTCTAGTGGTTTATTGGAGATAAGAGTCTCACGGACTTTCCTGCCTGGGCTGGCTTTGAACCCTGATCCTCAAATCTCAGCCTCCTGAGATCCTCAAATCTCACCTCCTCACAGGTGTGAGCCACCAGCGCTCGGCAAGTCACACTATTTTTATTAAATTTTTCTTTCCATCTGGAAGCTGGTGGCTCATGCCTGTAATTCTAGATACTCAGGAGGTTGAGATCTGAGAATAGTTTGAAGTCAATCTCAGCAGCAAAGACTATGAGACTCCTATCTCGAGTTAAGCACCAAAAAACCAGAAGTACAGCTGTGGCTCAAAAGTGGTAGAGTGCCAGCCTTGCATGAAAAACCTATAGAATAGTGCCTGGGTCCTGAGTTCAGCCTCAGTACAATTTTTTTTTCTTTCTTTGGCAAAGTCCTATCTCTATTCGTAGAATAGTTAGTGCCTGGTATAGCTCAGTAAACATTTATTGAATGAATGGTATTATTGTGTCTGATGAGTTTTGGTATCCACCCATTTTTCTCTATGAAGTGAAGGTCTGGTTCTGCAAACCAGTCCCTGGTTGAGGGCAGGGGCTGTGAAAATCAGACAGAATAATAGAGGCACATCTTCACATTAAGTGTTTGGGAATAAACAAGTAGGATTGCAGTCTGGGACACCGGTGCAGTAAAGACATGTCCCCCTTGTATTCACAACACAAGGGAAAGCTATGGAAGTTGGAGAGGTCACTGTTAAAGGTCACAAAGTTCTCAGGCAGTGCTGTGGAATGAGTTCTGAGACAGTCAGGCAAGTGTTTTTATGAGAGGCCAGCTGTTCTGGAGTAGTAGTTCCTGTTGTCAGTCTACTTGTGCTTAGACTCCTCCCTGCTCCACTCCCAAGTAACTCCATTTGAACCTGACAGCTTCTACCAGGGTCTTCTGGTTCTTGCTTTCTGCCTGGAGGAGCTTCTGTTCTCCCTGCCTGCATTCCTGTACAAGGCAGTCACACTTTTGTAAGCAGCTGGTTGTCCATCCATACTTACAGGTTCCCGTTGTGCTGTTGTGCAGTTAATTGCCATGCTGAAGGCTTTTCTTTTCTTTCTTTCTTTCTTTTTTTTTTGTTGGTTGTGGGGCTTGAACTCTGGGCCTGAGCACTGCTCTGCACTCTTCAGCTCACGGCAGCGCTCTACAGCTAGAGCCACAGCACTACTTCGGGTTTTCTAGTGGTTTATTGGAGATAAGAGTCTCAGGGAAGCCAGCTGGGCACTAGTGGCTCACACCTGTAATCCTAGCTACTCAAGAGACTGAGATCTGAGGATCAGGGTTCAAAGCCAGCCCGGGCAGGAAAGTCACTGAGGATTTTCTCCAATTAGCCAGCAAAAAGCCAGAAGTGGAGGTGTGGTTCAAGTAGTAGAATGACAGCCTTGAGTAGAAAAACTAAAGGACTGTGTTCTGGCCCTGAGTTCAAGTCTCAGTACTGGTACACACACACAGACATACACACATGGGTGTGCATGCACGCGCGCACATACACACATGAAATGTGTTTTATAATACAAAATGCAAAGATGATATAGTTACCTTTTCTCAACTGTAGATCTTCTTCCCTGCTCAGTTTTTTTTTTTTTTTTTTCCCCTCAAACACTGGTCCTGGGTGCTGTCCCTAAGCTCCTTTTGCTCAAGGCTTTGCTCCAGACTTTCCTGCCTGAGCTGGCTTTCAACCTCGATACTCCCATCTCAGCCTCTTGAGTAGCCAGGATTATAGGTATAAGCCACTGGTGCTGGGTTTGGGTCTTGGTATTTTGCCTGAGCTGGTCTGGACCATGGTCCTGCTATTTATAATTCCTGTGTAGTGGGATGGCTGTGCCCCATTAAAAAAATTTTTTTTTTTGTCAGCCCTGGGGCTTGAACTCAGGACCTAGGAACCGTCCCAGCACTCTTTTTGCTCAAGGCTAGCATTCTACCACTTTAAGCCACAGTTCCACTTCTGGTTTTCTGGTGGTTAGTTGGAGATAAGAGTTTCACAGATGTTCCTGCCCAGGCTGGCTTTGAAACATGATCCTCAGATCTCAGCCCTCAGTGTAATTAGGATTATAGGTGTGAGCCACCAGGTCTACTGTGCCCCGTTTTTTTTAATTGATTTGAGTTAGTCTTCTGAACTTTTTGTCTGAGCTGACTTTCTTAGTCTCTTGAATAACTCAAGTTACAAGTGTGAGTCACTGTATCTGGTACACTTAAAAAGAAAAATCTTCATGTAGAATTTATTTATTTATTGAACCACAATCCTCAGATCTCAGCCTCCTGAGAAGCTAAGATTACATGTGTGAGCCACTGGTATCTGGCTTGTTTATCTTTTACTTTATTTTTTCTATGTTTCTAATAGGCAGACAAACCTTTTGGGAAGAAACACACAGACACTTGGCTTCTGTAATTCTGTCCCATTTGGGTAGTGTATAAATGACCAAGTTTGGTTGGGTGCTGGTGACTCATAACTATAATACTATCTACTGTGGACGCTGACATCTGATTTGAAGCCATTCCAGGCAAGAAACTCTGTATGACTCTTATCCCAATTAGCCACCAAAAAAGGTGAAAGTAGAGCTGTGGTTTAAGTGGTAGAGTGCTAGCCTTGAATAAAAGCTCAGGGAGGGCTAGGAAGGTGGTTCTGTGGTAGAATGCTTGCCTAGCATGCATGAGGCCCTGGGTTTGATTACTCAGCACCATATAAGCAGAAAAAGCCAGAAGTTGACACTGTGGCTCAAGTGGTAGAGCGCTAAGCCTTGAGCTGAAGAGTTGAGGGACAGTGCCCAGGCCTAGAGTTCAGGCCCCATGACCCCCCGCCCCCCCAAAAAAAATGCTCCTAGCGCCTAGGCAGAGTTTAAACCCCAGGACCAACACACACAAAAACAATTCAGGCCGGGTGCTGGTGGCTCACACCTGTAATCCTAACTACTCAGGAGTCTGAGATCTGAGGATTACGGTTCAAAGCCAGCCTGGGCAGGAAAGTCCGTGAGACTTTTTTTTTTTTTGGGTCTGGTCGTGGGACCTAAACTCTGAGCCTGGGCGCTGTCCCTCAGCTCTTCAGCTCAAGGCTAGAGCTCTACCACTTGAGCCACAGCGCCACTTTTGGCTTTTTTTTTCTGCTTATATGTGCGGAGGAATCGAACCCAGGGCCTCAAGCATGCAAGGCAAGCGCACTACCACTGAGCCACCTTCCCAGCCCATTATCTCCAATAAACCACTAGAAAACGGGAAGTGGCACCATGGCTTAAGTGGTAGAGTGCTCGCCTTGAGCTGAAGAACTCAGACAGTGCCCAAGCCCAGAGTTCAAGCCTCACGGCTGACCAAAAAAACCACCAAAACCCAATTCAGATGTAAACTAGAAAGTAACCCCATGTATCTGTAAAGGAAAAACAACAGTCCCGAATGTAGTATATACTCAAGATTGAAAGCAGGAAACATGTTTATATTCACCTATAAATGCAGCTTTCACAAATGTTTGCTGTTTAAAGATATGACAGCAATGTAACTTGTAATAAAGTGTCTGATGTTCTTCTTTTTCCATTCTAGAATGTATGACAACATGTCCACAATGGTATATATAAAGGAAGACAAGTTGGAGAAGCTTACACAAGATGAAATCATCTCTAAGACGAAGCAAGTCATTCAGGGGCTGGAAGCTCTGAAGAATGAGCACAACTCCATTTTACAGAGTTTGCTGGAGACACTGAAGTGTTTGAAGAAAGATGATGAGAGCAACTTGGTGGAGGAGAAATCCAACATGATCCGGAAGTCCCTGGAGATGCTGGAGCTTGGGCTGAGTGAGGCACAGGTACGGTGGGGTCAGCTCAGTGTGACTGTGAATGTCATGGAGACCTCATTTGGTTTTGAAAAGTTTTTTTTTTTTTTTTGTTGTTGAGTGGCTTGAACTCTGGGCCTGGGTGCTGTCCCTCAGCTCTTCAGCTCAAGGCTAGCTCTCTACCGCTTGAGCCACAGCACCACTTCCGGCTTTTTCCGCTTACATGGTGCTGAGGAATCGAACCCAGGGCCTTGTGCATGCAAGGCAAGCACTCTACCACTGAGCCACCTTCCCAACCCCTCCCACTAATTCTTAAGTAAAGCTCAGCACATTGAACCTTGGCTTCTCTCTTAACCTTGAGCTTAGGTAGTAAATGAATGAGGCAGAAGAGGGACTGCTGGGAAGAGCAGTTTCATAAAGGAAGTAACCACGTTGGGCCATAGGGGCTCACACCTATAATCTTAGCTCAGAGAAACCCAGTACTGAAAAGGGCTGGAGTCATAGCTCAGTGGTAGAGAACATTTCTACGCAAGCACAAGATTCTGAGTTCAAATTGCCCCCCAAAATAGAAAATGCAGTCACATACATCAGAGGAGAGGTGTCTATGATAGTCCTTGCTGTGCTTCTATATAGAATGAACAAATGTATTTTGTAGATCCTTTGAACATGTGATACTCAGAAAGAGTGAAGGGAAGGAGAAGCAAGCGGCAGATTGTACTTAACCACTGACACCGCTAGAGCTTATGCATCGTGTATGGATGGGGAACCTGTCCTGTGGCATCCTGCAACATGTCAGTGTCTCTTCTGCTTAGGTCATGATGGCGTTGTCAAATCACCTGAATGCTGTTGAGTCAGAGAAGCAGAAATTGCGTGCTCAGGTTCGTCGTCTGTGCCAGGAGAATCAGTGGCTGCGGGATGAACTGGCCAACACGCAGCAGAAGTTACAGAAGAGCGAGCAGTCTGTGGCCCAGCTGGAGGAAGAGAAGAAGCACTTAGAATTCATGAACCAGCTAAAGAAATACGATGATGATATTTCTCCCTCAGTGAGTGCCTCTTTGTTTTTGGCCAGTCCTTGGGCTTGAACTCTTGAGCTTCTTTTGCTCAAGGTTAGCACTCTAGCACTTGAGCCACAGTGCTACTTCAGTGTATGTGGTACTAAGGAATCGAACTCAGGTCTTTTTTTTTTTTGTCGGTCATGGGGCTTGAACTCTGGGCGTGGGCGCTATCCCTCAGCTCTTCAGCTCAAGGCCAGCGCTCTACCACTTGAGCTACAGCGCCACTTCCGGTTTTCTGGTGGTTTATTGGAGATAAGAGTCTCAAAATCTTTCCTGCCCGGGCTGGCTTTGAACCTCGATCCTCAGATCTCAGCCTTCTGAGTAGCTAGGATTACAGGTGTGAGCCACCAGCGCCCGGCCGAACTCAGGTCTTAATGTATGCTAGGCAAGCATTCTGCCACTAAGCCACATTCCCAGCCTCTTTCTTTTCCTTTTTTTTTTGGGCAGTACTAGGGTTAGAACTTCAGCTTGTTAGTTACTGCTAGTTACTGTTTGCTGAGCCATGCCTACAGCTTTTTGAGTAGATTTTTTTTTTTGGGTCCGGTCCTGGGGCCTGAACTCTGGGCCTGGGGCTCAAGGCTAGCGCTGTACCACTTGAGCCACAGTGCCACTTCCGGCTTTTCTTTTCTCTTTTTGCTTATGTGGTGCTGAGGAATCAAACCCAGAGTCTCATGCATGCAAGGCAAGCGCTCTGCCACTGAGCCACCTTCCCAGCCTCTGAGTAGATTATTTTTGAGGTAGGGTCTTGCTTCCTGCCTGGTGTCCATGTGGACCAAAATCAGCCTATTTTATTTGTTGTTGTTGTTGTTGTTTTAGTTGGTCATGGGGCTTGAACTCTGGGCTTGGACTCTTCAGCTCAAGGTGAGTGCTCTACCACTTGAGCCACAGCGTCACTTCCAGTTTTCTGGTGGCTAAATGGAGATTAGAGTCTCATGGACTTCTGACTTCTGCCTGGGCTGGCACTGAACCTTGATTCTCAGATCTCAGCCTCCTGAGTAGCTGGGATTACAGGCTTGCACCTGGCTGTTTTTTTTTTTTTTTTTGGGTCAGTTGTGGGACCTGAACTCTGGGCCTGGCACCATCCTTCAGCTCTTCATCTCAAGGCTAGTTCTCTGCCACTTGAGCTACAGCTCCACTTCTGGTTTTCTGAGTGGTTTATTGGAGATAAGAGTTTCACAGGGCTGGGAAGTTGGCTCAGTGGTAGAGCGCTTGCCTTGCATGCCTGAGGCCCTGGGTTCGATATCTCAGCACCACATAAGAAAAAAGCCGGAAGTGGCGCTGTGGCTCAAGCGGTAGCGTGCTAACCTTGATCTGAAGAGCTGAGGGACAGGGACCAGGCCCAGAGTTCAGGCCCCATGACCTACCAAAAAAAAAAAAAAAAAAAAAAAAAGATTTTTCAGGCAAGATATGTAATACTGAGAATAAAACGTGCTCTGGTCTCTTTTGTAGGAGGACAAAGATACTGATTCTACCAAAGAGCCACTGGATGATCTCTTTCCGAATGATGAGGATGACCCAGGCCAAGGAAGTGAGTGGCAGGTGGTGTGCTGTGCTGTCAGGTTGGGTGTGTCATCGTGTTGAGTGGTGCTTTCCTTCCCTTTGAGGACACACTTGTCAGAGTTCAAGCCTTAACGCAGGCGCCTGCTGCACAGATTCCAAGAACAGGATCACCCCCTTTTTTTTAAGGCAAAGTTTTTTGTTTTTTGCTTATCAATTAAAGATTTTAATTGTACTGAAAACAAACATAATACTAATTTTCAGTATGAAGAGTTAATTTTTACAAAAATTTTTATTTTGATTATGTGATTACATAAATTTCACAGTATTTTGAGATAGTGATACTTAGTAAGTCACAAACACATTCTAACCTTCATGAGGCAAATTGTCATTATCATGGTCTATAAAGTTTGTAATTCTGTGAGCTTTGACAGTACAGCTATTTCTTCCACATCAGGTGATACATACATTTCTGTTTGTTTGTTTGTCTTTTGGTTCGGTCATGGGACTTGAACTCTGGGCCTGAGCGCTGTCCCTCAGCTCTTCCGCTCAAAGCTAGCGCTCTACCACTTGAGCCACAGCACCACTTCCGATACATACATTTCTTTCTCTTTGCTTCGTGTCAGCTGTTCCCTCTATCCATCTCATTCCCTCCCTCTCATCGCTGCTCTGGAGTTGCTTACTTTGCTTTCATCATTGTCCAGTGCAGCTGTTGGGGTCCTGCTGTTGTATGTTTTTTCCTGTTTGCCTCTGTTTCTGTGTCTTCCTCCTAGTTTCACTCAGATGTACACATATATACCATATATGTGGTCAGCAGCATGGGGTCATTTTGTAATGATACGACAAGATGAGTGGAGGTCCTTTGTTTCTTCAGTCTTCTTTATTTTCTCCTTACATTTTGGATTTAACATCCACATATCAGGGAGACCAGGTGTTAAGGTAAAGTCTTGATGTGTAGTCTAGGCTAGCCTTACACTTGAGATCACCTGTCTCAGCCTGCCAAATGCTGGGATTATAGGTGGATATCACCATGCCTGATGGGATTGCCTTTGTTCCCCTAAGATTTAAAGTGTTTGTACATGAAAGGATATAGTAGTGTGCACGCACAGTGTACATGTGGCTGTGGGTCCTTGTAAGGTAGGAGTCAGTGCTGCTGCTTCAAGGATATAGTAGTGTGCACGCACAGTGTACATGTATGTGGCTGTGGGTCCTTGTAAGGTAGGAGTCAGTGCTGCTGCTTCTTAGTCTGATACCTAGTAGTCTCATGGCATTGTAAACCAACAGAGTGCCGTTCCTGACCAGTCGTTCCTCTTTCCCAGCATGTGCAGAGGTACCCAGAAAAGACCATGTTAGCATAGGGGTCAGCTTGAACCCGGTAGTGGGGAAGTGTGGAATTGGCTGGCCTGCACTGTTTTTCTTGCACCCGCTGAAGTGTGTCTTCTCTGAGCAGTTCAGCAGCAGCATAGCAGTGCTGCTGCCGCCGCCCAGCAAGGAGGCTATGAGATTCCTGCGCGGCTGCGCACGCTCCACAACCTGGTGATCCAGTACGCATCACAGGGGCGCTACGAAGTGGCTGTGCCACTCTGCAAGCAGGCCCTGGAGGACCTGGAGAAGACTTCGGGCCATGACCACCCTGACGTGGCCACCATGCTCAACATCTTGGCCTTGGTGTACAGGTAGTCCTTTGGTTTTTGCGCTGAATTGAAACTAGAGACAACTTTAGCCAACTTGTACTTTGAAATAGGTTTTAGAAATCATGTGACTCATTCTTATGATATTTATCTTCAAGTAGCCTTAACCTCCAAATACTCAGCCAGCTCTATGGTAAAGGTCATCCTGACCAGGAACAGAGGCTGCCTGTGCCCCACCCATGCCTTTCTGAGATAGCCTACAATACCCCCAACTGGGCCAGTTGAGGTGTGATTTTTGGCCCAGGATTTCTTTGGCCTGGGATGGCCTTTCTACCTTGTCTGTCAGTGTCGTCCCCACCTCCTAAGGGCCTGGACTCTCTCTCCTTTTGAAATCCTGGATTCTCCTTACAAAACCTTTGCCTCCTCTGCCTCTTTCACCCCTGTGGATGGGCACCCATGGGGATTTTGGGTTCTGAGCCCTGTGGACAGAACAAGTCTGGGCCTCTGGGCAGGATGCCGTGTGGGGGCTTGTGTGAGCGTATGTGAAGGCAGGAGTCTGGAGATAGGTCCTGAGCAGAGTAGGGGTGGGGCAGTGTGGAGAAAGAGAGATTGGCCCAGAACTTGAACAGTACTTTGCTGCCATCTGTAAGGATGGGTGAGTTTTTAAAGGGATGTTTGAAAGTTGGTAAAAATAAAGGGGGGCACGGTTGTGAAGATCGAGGTTCAAAGCCATTTTGGGCAGAAAAGTCCATGAGACTCTTGTCCCCAATTAATCAGAAAAAGTTGGAAGTGGTGCTATGGATCAAGGGGTAGAGCTCAGGGGCAGCACCCCAGTGGAGTTCAAGCCCCAGGATCTGCCAAAAAAAAAAAAAAGATAGGGATGGGAGGGAAAAATTAAGAGGAGGACATTGTCCAAAAAGAAATGTCCTTTTTATCTGACTTATGTATAATTGTATCCCCTTTGTATATTACCTTTAAAATAAGAATGAAAAAATTAAAACACAGAAAAAGGATTTGGGAGTCTGGGTATATAGCTTAGTGGTAGAGCTTGAGTTTAGCATGCATAAACCTAAGTTTAATCCCTAGTACCAATAAATAGCTAGTTAGATTAGATTGATTGATGTAGTAATTTACATCTAAGCATTTAATGTTAGTAATTTACATCTAAGCATTTAATATATTTTTCAATTTAGGGATCAGAACAAATACAAAGATGCAGCTAATCTACTGAATGATGCTTTGGCTATCCGTGAAAAAACTTTGGGCAAAGATCATCCCGCGGTTGGTATACTTGATTCAGTCTTTTACTTTTGATTTTCCCTAGTACTTTTTGTCCAGTTCATCCCACGTCAAGCTCAACAGGGAGGTCTGAGAGCAGCCTTGTCCCCAGCAGGCTCAGGTAGTGACAAGCCTCTATGGCAGCTACTCTGATATTTACACACGCTCGTCACTTCTGATGTGTTGATGGCCACTGCTTTGAATGGGGCACCAGCTGTATTTCTGATCTATAATCAAACTGCATGTCCCTCTTTAGATTTGTCCCCAAGAGTTTATATTGTATCTTTATTAGAATCTGGTCAGACTTGTAGTGATCTGTTTTGATTGGAAAATTAAAAGAAATCCAGTTCATGTTGATTTGTTTAATTTTGGAACATGTTCTAATTGGTACTTGATGTGATCTACCTCACACTGCAGTGACCTCACCCTCTTATCCCATGAGGAAGCTTCACTGTATGTAGTGTGTTGTGGTTCTTTGTGGCATTCTGTGTTGGCAGGTGGCAGCAACTCTGAACAATCTTGCTGTGTTATATGGTAAACGAGGGAAGTACAAGGAGGCTGAGCCTTTGTGCAAAAGAGCCCTGGAGATCAGAGAGAAGGTATGACACGTGAAGGATTCTTCTCTGAGATTTTTGTGTTTAAGTTCTGAACACTGATATGTCACTACCAGTTTTTGACTGAAAGCAACTTGTTTGAAAAAGCAGATAGTGGGGCTGGGAAGGTGGCTCAGTGGTAGAGCACTTGCCTTGTATGCATGAGGCCCTGGGTTCGATTCCTCAGCACCACATAAGCAAAAAGAAAAAAGCCAGAAGTGTCACTGTGGCTCAAGTGGTAGAGCGCTAGCCTTGAGCTGAAGAGCTGAGGGACAGCGCCCAGGCCCAGAGTTCAGGCCCCACTACCGGACAAAAAAAAAAAAAAAAGAAATATGCTCCTGTTTTTAGCAGTACAGTGATTTTTCAATTGAGTGTGTGGTGCCTCAGATGTGTTATCCTAGATCCTTGGGAAACTGAGAACTAGAGGATTGAAGTTTAAGACCTCAGGCAGAAGTCAGGTGTTGGCTCACCCCTCTAATCCTAGCTACTCAGGAGGCTGAGATCTGAGGAGCACAGTTCAAAGCCAGCCCAGGCAGGAAAGTCCGTGAGACTCTTATCTCCAATAAACCACTAGAAAAACTGGAAATGGCGCTGTGGCTCAAGCGGTAGAGTGCTCGCCTTGAGCTGTAGAGTGCAGGGACAGCGCCCAGGGCCCAGAGTTCAAGCCCTGATGACCGACCCCCCAAAAAAAAGACCTCAGGCAGAAAGGTTTGTGAGACCCTCTTCTCAGCCCATAGCTGGGCACAGTAGCACATGCCTATCATCCCAGGTTAGGTGAGAAGTAGAGAATGGGAGGATTAAGGTTATAGGCTAGCTGGGCAGAAAAAGTCTTCAAGACTCTGTCTGCCATGGAGGGAAGTATGAAACCATATCTTAAAAGTAAAGGCTCTACTAGAAGAAATCATGTTGAGCTAGGTAAGCCAAGAGCAAAGAGACAAACAGTAGGTACATGGTCTCCCTGATAAGTGGATGTTAAATCCAAAATGTTAGGTGATACGACAAAATTAACAGAACTTAAGAAACAAATAACTTCTACTCATCTGGTCGAATCACTACTAAATAACCTCATGCTGCTGATCACATGTGTGGTATATATGTGTACACTGGAGGGGGAACAGGAAGATGACACAGAACTAGAGGGAATCAGGGAAAAACATAAAACAGCAGGACCCATCAGCTGCACTGGATATTGACCAAAAAAAAAGCACCTTAATGGCAGTGATGGGAGGGAGGGAACAAGTGGGAAAGAGGGAACAGCTGACGCTATGCAAAACAAAAGAAATGTACATACCACCCAATATGGAAGAAATAACTATCACAAAGCTCATAGAACTCATAAATGTTATAGACCGTGATAGACAATTTGCTCCAGGAAAGTTAGAATGTGTTTGTGATTTTAACTGAGCATCACTATCCCACAATACTGTGAAATTTGGGAAATTATGTAACCACTTAAATCACAATAAAAAATTTGGAAAAAAAAAAAAGTAAAGGCTCTGTGTGTGTGTAGTGGTAGAGCATTGAAGCCTCTGAGTTCAGACCTCAAGACTACAAAAGAAAAGAAAAGTAACTGGAGTGGAGGAGGGTTGGGTGGTTAGCCTCTGGTTTTCTGTTCTAAGGGGATCTGATCAGCTGGGCAGCAGAGCAGGAGTCTTAGCCTCTTGTTAGAACATCATGCTGGGCAAAGAGAATTTAAGCTGTACTCAGCCTCATGGGCTTTGCTGACACTCTAGATAGCCCAGGTGAAATACTTCTAAGTGTTTTGTGAGCAAAATTATCAGGCCTAGCACCTATGTAGACATGTTGGATTCTTCATTTCACTTCCACAGCGCTAGTCATGTATGGTTGTCTTCTTCCTATGTCTTCTAATCCATGAGCTTTTCCGGGGCTGGTAGGTGGCTCAGTGGTAGAGCGCTTGCCTTGCATGCATGAGGCCCTGGGTTAGATTCCTCAGCACCACATAAGCAAAAAGAAAAAAGCCGGAAGTGGTGCTGTGGCTCAAATGGCAGAGTGCTAGCCTTGAGCTGAAGAGCTGAGGGACAGCGCCCAGGCCCAGAGTTTAGGTCCCATGACCGGACCCAAAAAAACAAAAAAAAAACAAAAACCAATCCATGAGCTTTTCCTCTAGTGTGAATAATTTTTTTATTTTTTGGTGTTGGTCCTGGGGCTTGAACTCAGGGCCTGGAAACTGTCCCTGACCTTTTTTGCTCAATACTGGTACTCATCATTTGAATCACAGTTCTACTTTTGACTTTTTGGTAGTTAATTGGAGATGAGTCTTATGTATTTTCCTGCCTGGGCTGGCTTTGAACAGCGGTCCTCAGATCTCAGCCTCCTGAGTAGCTAGGATTATAGGCTTGAGCCACTGGCACCTGGCTTCCAATAGGACTTGGTCTGGCCAGGATGACACCTAGGAAGGGTTGTAGTGAACAAAAAACAAAAAAACATAAAACATAAAAACCTTGCAGTTTCTGAGACTTAACAGCTCCTGTCTTCACTTTATATAGTATTGTTTTTTTCTTTCTCTAGATGAAAATAAACCCATTTGGATGCATGCGGAAGAAAGAGAAGAGTGCAAGGTAAGGCTGTACTATTTTGAGGGACTTTCTAAATTTGATGCAATGTGCATTCACAGCCATCACTCATTTGGAATTGTCTCTCATAATTTAGGGAAAGCAGAAGGACGGGACGTCTTTTGGGGAGTATGGTGGCTGGTACAAAGCCTGCAAAGTTGATAGGTAGGTCTGTTGCTCTGAAAACAAGGCAGCCCAGCAACATATTGGGTCTTGAGCAGCTTAGGAAGGACATAGGTGTGAACTTCCTTAGTGTTGGGGTCACATAGGCTCACATTTTCCCAAATTCTGATGACATATCCTATGCTTTTTTGTGAATGAGGTCATTTTCATATATAGAACTTACCTGCAATAGAATGGGTTCTGTCCATTAATGATTCTTTGTCAAGGTTACTTATCTAATTGAAGGAAAAGAAATGCTCAGATGATGAAACAGTGTTGAAGGTAGCTGTTCAGCCCATGAGGGCCAGTATGCAGCAGGCCTAGAGAGCCGGTGCTGAGGAAACCTGGAAACCTGCTCTAGTGGCACACAGTATGATGTTCAGCATGCATGCTGCGTGTGCACATGCGCTCTCTCTCTCTCTGTATCTCTCTTTCTCTCTCTGTCTCTCTTTCTCTCTCACCCTGGGGGTGTGTGTAGGCCCTGCCACGCCTCTCACCTGTGCTTTCCAACCCTGAGCTGGTTCCTACCTCCTGCCCTCACGTGCTTCATGGCTGCAGCCGGCCCTCCTGTGGAGAGCACACCTTGCCTGTTTAGCTGCATTTTCTCTGCCCTAATTTCCTGTAGCATTCAGCTTCCCATTCAGGCTTCAGGAAAAGTTACTGGAGCCTGGTTTGTAATAGATTCCTCCCTCTTGACTCCCCATACTTATTGTAATATGTGAAATTTACATCTTTCATTGGACAGTTGTCTCAAAGTCATGTTATTCCTGTAATTATTAGTGAGAGAAAAAAACACCTTTTAGAGTGGATTTGTACTAGAAGGAATATATATGCTTTTTTTGTTTGTTTGTTTGTTTTTTGTCGGTTGTGGGGCCTGAACTCTGGGCCTGGGTGTTGTCCCTCAGCTCTTCAGCTCAAGGCGAGCACTCTACCACTTGAGCCACAGTGCCACTTCTGGCTTTTTCTGCTTATGTGATGTTGAGGAATGGAACCCAGGGCCTCATGTATGCGAGACAAGCGCTCTACTACTGAGCCACCTTCCCAGGTCCCCCCTCCCCTCCTTTTGTTTTGAGACACAGTCTTGCTGTGTTCCAGGCTAGCCTGCTTCACAGCCCTCATCTTATTGCCTCAGCATCTTGAATGCTCAGGTGGTAGACATGTGCCTGTTTCTAACTTTTTAAAGACTCTGACAGGTACGCAGTCACACTGCTGTCCCTGTCTAGTCTCTTCATACACACTGTTTGTTTAGTGATATCATGATGGGAGATTCTAGCTTGCTGTGCAAGTGACAGGATGTGTCCAGCAACACAACACTTCTGCTTTCGTGGGTCAAGCTCCTGCCTGCAAACATAGCATGCTGACTACTAGACAGACAGACACATACTGTTATGGACAGAGATCAGGGGTCTGTGGCAATGGAGAGGCCTGGATGGATGCTGCATCTACCTGCTACAGGGGCCAGAGGGGTCTGACAGTTCTGGGTAGAAGGGCATCTTGAGTTAGAAGTACTCATTAGCCAAAACAAAGGACTGTCCTCTCCTGGTGTCTCTTCCAGAACAGATTGACCCTGAGAGGTTGTCTGGCCTCTGTGCTTCTTAGCTGCTGGCATTGAAGGAGCTTGCACAGTGGAAAGTTAACATTTTCATCATAACATGTCTGACCTTTAGATCACATGCTGTGATGGGGGCTACCCTGGGACCTGCACTTAATGGTTCTATTTAGGACCTACATTTAATAGTTCCACATATTATGTGCTTTCTTATAGTCCAACAGTCACAACGACTTTAAAAAACCTTGGCGCACTTTATCGTCGTCAAGGGAAATTTGAAGCTGCAGAAACATTAGAAGAAGCTGCCATGAGGTCACGTAAACAGGTGAGTACAGCACTTCTGTTTGGCTGTGTGTGTGTGTGTGTGTGTATGTGTGTTTTGTGTGTGTGTCCGTTGTAGGGCTTGAACTCTGGGCTTGGGTGCTCTCCCTGCACTCTTCAGCTCAAGGCTAGAGCTCTACCACCTGAGCCACAGTACCACTTCCAGATAAGAGTCTTAAATTTGTCTACCTTGGTTGGCTTCAAACCACAGTTCCCAGATCTCAGCCTCCTCAGTAGCTAGGATTAGGTGTCTGTGAGCCACTTGTGCCTAGTTTGCTGCATATTTCTGCCCATGCTGGCTTCAGATCTCTATCCTCAAGATCTCTGCCTCCTGTATAGCAAGGATTGCAGGTGGCTCACACATGTAGGTTGGGAAAGCCCATCTCTGCGGGCACACATATTCATTAAAAGATTGCATTAATAAAATCCTTGGGTTTTCTTTTTTCCTAGTGTGGGGTTAGCTATGATACTGGCTTAGATAATAATCAAATCAAATGTCTACCATAGACAACTACCAACCATTTCATACAGATAAAGTGTGCATAGCAGGTTATACACCATATAAAAGATCGTGCATGTTGAGTGTCTTAACAGATAACTAAAGCAACATTAACAAAACGGGGTATTATTTGAGAGATTGTTTTAGTTGAAGATTGATTGCCCAGGTCTTTTTCTCCCTAGAAGCCAGTTATCATATATCCTATGCTAAGTTGCACTTTTAACTTTCTTCCCTCAAACGCATGGTATGAGGATACTGTAGGACAGAAGACTTGTACCCTCCCCTGACCATAAGCATGGACCCATCTGGGAGGAGACCCCTGGGTCTGGTTGAGGTTAATCTGCAGAGTTAGATTCTAAAGCACTCTGACCCAAGGAGAGGAATGTCTCCATCCTCCCATTGCTGAAGGCTATGCTCTCCAAAGCACTTGGCTGCACATCCAAGTGCCAGTGCCGTAGCTGTTTAGGCATCACAACTTTTTCCTTTTTTATGCTTGTACTGGGGCTGGAACTCAGTGTCTCATGCTCCTGCTTGTCTTGTTCATTCAAGGCTGGTGCTCTACCAATTGAACCATAGCTTCACTTCTGACTTGTTGGTGGTTAAATGGAGATGAGTCTTGTAGACTTTCCTGCTCAGGCTAGCTTTGAACCTCAATCCTTAGATCTCTCAGCTTCTTACTTCAGACATGAGCCACTGGCTCATGGTTTACTTCCTTTGTACCAGTATTACTTTTTTTAAATTTAGAACTTTGAGCTCTCACTTGGCTTTTTTTTTTTTTTTTTTTTCTGTTGGTAGTGGGGCTTGAACTCTGGGCTTGGGTGCTGTCACTGTGCTCTTCAGCTCAAGGCGAGCGCTCTACCACTTGAGCTACAGCGCCACTTCCGGTTTTCTGGTGGTTTATTGGAGATAGGAGTCTCACGGTCTCTTCTGCCCGGGCTGGCTTTGAACTGTGATCCTCAGATCTCAGCCTCCTGAGTAGCTAGGATTACAGGCGTGAGCCACCAGCGCCCGGCGAGTTCATCTTTTTTTGGACAGCGCCACCCCTCCCTTCCCTTCCCGTTTCCCCTCTCACTCGAGCCCACAGGTTACATATGCTTGTCCTGTTTCATCCTGGTTTTGATGCCTTGGGAGTTCAACAGAGTCCTTGTGAGAGGTCTCAGCTTTTGTAAGGAAAGGTAAACTGGCCAATTAGATAGAAATAAGAATAATTCCATGTGTCAGAATATAATTAGAGTTTAGTATGCTTTTATACTTTATTCTTGAGTAGTTGTAGGTAAACTTGTTTATGATTTTAGCACCCTATGATTGTTTCACATATATACGATACACATTTTTATATCATACACACACTTTTTTTTTGGGTCCGGTTGTGGGGCCTGAACTCTGGACCTCAAGGCTAGCGCTCTACCACTTGAGCCACAGCGCCACTTCCAGCTTTTTTTTTCTGCTTATGTGGTGTTGAGGAATTGAACCCAGGGCCTCGAGCATGCAAGGCAAGCGCTCTACCACTGAGCCACCTTCCCAACCCCCCACACCTTTTTGGCGCTCGAACTCTGGGCCTGGGCGCTGTCCCTCAGCTCAAGGCGAGCGCTCTACCACTCGAGCCAGCTTTTCTGCTTATGTGGTGCTTAGCCACCTTCGCAGCCCCTCACTGATAGTTTTGTTTTGATATATTGTAGGGCGAGGTCTGTGGGGGACTCTGCTGGGTGCTGTGTGCACAGGCCCTGTCCTGCAGTAGCACAGGCTGTGGTGGCTGTGTCAGGGCCCTGGGTCCCTATGGGGTTGCTGCAGTGACCCTTGGGATGGGCTCTTGCAGCTCACGAGGTGCCTTGGGTTGAGGGGCGTCTGTAGTCAAGATGAACAAATTACAAGGATTTTATGAGTCTCCATAATTTAGACTACATGTAATTTGCAGGCATTTTATCAACAAATTATAAGAAGGCGAAGGATGGGGCTGGGAAGGTGGCTCAGTGGCAGAGTGCTTGCTTTGCATGCATAAGGCCCTGGGTTCGATTCCTCAGCACCACATAAGCAAAAAGAAAAAAGCCAGAAGTGGC
>NW_012267218.1:1543930-1561607 GCF_000151885.1 Dipodomys ordii | reverse complement strand
TTTTTTTCTGTTGGTAGTGGGGCTTGAACTCTGGGCTTGGGTGCTGTCACTGTGCTCTTCAGCTCAAGGTGAGTGCTCTACCGCTTGAGCCACAGTACCACTTCCAATTTTCTAGTGGTTTATTGGAGATAAGAGTCTCACGGACTTTCTTGCCCGGGCTGGCTTTGAACCCTGATCCTCAGATCTGAGCCTCCTGAGTAGCTAGGATTACAGGCGTGAGCCACTGGCGCCCGGCTTTCACTTGGCTTTTTTGCTCATGCCTGGTGCTGCATCCCTTGAGCCTCCAGTCTGCTATTTTGCTAATTAATTGGAGATGATCTGGGCTGATCTGTTCAGGCTGGTTTTGGACCAACTAAGTCTCTGAGTAGGTAGGATTGCAGGTGGGAGCTGTTGGTGCTGAGCCATTTTTTTAGATACTTGATCACATCCCTTCATCTACCAGTCTTTTTTTTTTTTTTAAGCATTTCAGATAATTTGTAGGCATCAGTACTTTACTTACCAAGACTTATTTTTTATTTTATTTTATTTTATTTATTTTTTTGTCGGTCGTGGGGCTTGAACTCTGGGCCTGGGCGCTGTCCCTCAGCTCTTCAGCTCAAGGCGAGCACTCTACCACTTGAGCTACCACGCCACTTCCGGTTTTCTGGTGGTTTATTGGAGATAGGAGTCTCATGGTCTCTCCTGCCTGGGCTGGCTTTGAACCGTGATCCTCAGATCTCAGCCTCCTGAGTAGCTAGGATTACAGGTGTGAGCCACCAGCGCCTGGCTTACTTACCAAGACTTTAACTGGAACTACAGCCTAATTTACTACAGCTTTTTGAGAAAAACATTTGCATAGTGTGCTCACCTATGTATCTGTTCCTGAGTTTTAGTGGTATGGACATGGTGGAACCCTAACCTCTTGCTGTCACCTAGGCAGCCCCTGCTACTTCTGTTTTCTTCTTGTCCCTTGATGTTGAGGTATCTGAGAAATCCCTTGTAAGATGTAAATGCTAATGGGTCAAACCATTTTCCCCCTGGCTGGCTCACAGGGTCTTGACACTGTTCACAAACAGAGAGTGGCTGAAGTGCTAAATGACCCTGAAAACATGGAGAAGCGGAGGAGCCGGGAGAGCCTCAATGTGGACGTGGTCAAGTACGAGAGTGGCCCTGACGGAGGGGAGGAAGTGAGTATGAGCGTAGAATGGAATGGGGTAAGTACAGTACACAGCCGGCGTGCACTAGGGTAGCTGCCGGCGCACCCGCCGGCTCTGCTCACTGGCTTTCTCTGTCTCACGTGCTATGCTTCTACTTTTCTCAAATTAAGTGCCAGGAAAGCCCTCTTATAAATTCCTAACTTCTGCTAATACTGGAGGCTGCTGCTTGCTTGGAGTAGTCTTTGTCCTTTCCTTAGGAACCCATGAGAGCTACCTGGCAACCCTGGAGCGCGCACATGCTGGTTGAGTGTCCTGGCTGTGTAAAACGTAATCCATAGTCACTACTGGGATCAGTATAGCAGACAACTAACTGCTTCTCTAACTTGCCCAGTTCACTGCTAACTCGTGCTTCTGACTTCACTGTGCAGGCTGCTTTAGGTTTTTTTTAGAATTAATTAGCTTGTCTTAAATGGAGATGCTTTTGAACTGGAATTTCTTTTTAGAAAAGAACAACTCAACCCAGTGCTGGTGGCTAGCTCCTGTAATATTTGCTACTCAGGAGGCGAGATCTGAGGATACAGTTTGAACCTAGCCTGGGCAGGAGTGTCTTTGAGATTGTTTTCTCCACTAAACTACCAGGAAAGCCATAATTGGAGCTGTGGCTCAAGTGGTAGAGCACTAGCCTTGAGCAAAAGAAGCTCAGGGACAGCGTCCAGGCCCTGAGTTCAAGCCCCAGAACTGGCTTCCCATTCTACCCTCCCATCCCCCGCCCCAAAAAAAAGAACAAAAAGAACAACTTGAGCAAGGCATTGGGGGGGTGGCTGCTCTTCTACCTCTCTTGCCTGAGCCCTGCCAGCAGCCCTGATCCTCACTCTGCCTGCCCGTGTTTTTCCATGGAGGGGCTATCCCGTTTGCTTGCTCTGGGAAGTTGTCTCCATTGTTGCCTACTCCAGGTCACAGACAGTGCCTGGCTTCTAGACATTTCCATAGCAGGTGGACGAGGTCTCTGTATACTGGGCTGGTGTCTGTGGAAATGTACTCCTTCAATGGAGCTGGAGGTGGGGTTGGAAGCACTCCAGCTGTGCCACTGGCATCTGAACATCAGCCATTATGTAGTGCACTTGTGTTCAAGTGCACTTTGGGGCCTGTCTTTCAGAATTGATTTATTTCTTAGAATTTGCTATAACTGTAGCAGTTTGTAGTCAGCATCCTGACTAAACATTTTGTAAAACATGTTTTCAGCCGGACTGTAGAGAGAACGTTCTCTTGACTGTCTGTCCAGCAGGTACCTTGCTTTGTTTCTTTCCATGCCATGACAACCAATCAGCATCTGCTTTGACTGCATAAGCTCTGGTGGGCAGTGGCCCCAAACTGCAGTGAGGCCCAGGATGCCTGTGAGAGGCTGTGCTGTCGGAGCTGTGTACTGTACTCAGCTGCTCTGGCACCTGCATGCTTTGTCTTGAGGGCCTTCCTGCTTGGCCTTCAGAGGCCTGCTCGCAGATCTAACACTCCTGGGTGAAGCTCTGGAGGAACTTTCTCTCGAGACAGTATTTCTAGGTCCATATGTATGGAAATTCTATGACAATAGAATTCTCAACAACCCAAGTCCCCTCCCACCAGGGCCAGGGAGGAAGGGGCCTGGAGGAGTGCAGTGATGCCACCACAGTGCGCAGCAGTGCCTCTCTGTGCACGGGCTACTTCCTCCTCTTTTTTTTTTTTTTTTGGTTTCTCTTGCCAGTGTTGAGGATGGAACACAGGGCTTCATGCAAGCTAGTTATATCTCTGAGTTGTATCTCACCTCTGTTATTTTATTTTGAGACAGGCTCTTGCTGTGAAGCTCTTGAATTGGTGATTCTCCTGCCTCAGTTCCCTAAGTACTGGGATTTTAGGCATGCTCACCACACTCAGCTTTCGAGCACACTTTTGTTATTTAAAACAAGTGTTATATACTTAGGTGTTTCTTTAATTAGCTGTGAGCACACTTTTGTTATTTAAAACAAGTGTTATATACTTAGGTGTTTCTTTAATTACCTGTACTGGGACTTGGCTATATGTGGTACGTGAAGAGTTCATTTTCTGTGTCAGGTTTGGTTCATAGGAGTACACTAAAGTCTGGAATGCTGGCTTGTCTCTTCACTGGCAATGAAATGATTTTTTATGCTGTTTCTGTTGAAATGAAGAGTCCCTGAGATTTCTCAGTCAGCAGTTTAAAGATGGTTACCATTAAAAATGGTTACCATTGGCAACCACTTGTTTGTGTGCATCAAGCTCTTTTTAGGGGTAGGAGTGTAGAGTGCTTACCTAGTGTTCATGAGGCCCTGAGTTTGATTCCAGCATTGGGAAAAGGGGGGGAAAAAGGCTTCTCTTTTATCATTATGTATTTGAGATGAAATAAGAAAGTGAATGTTGAGTAGATGTCATGATGTTACCTCCAACTTCAGATTTTAAGTTCTGGTTTTCATAAAGGTGTCTTCCTTGTTCTTACTGATTTAGTTTATTAGAAGGAGAACTTGTCATCCACTTTTTTTTCTCTTCTTGAGATAGGGAGTTGCTGTCTAGCCTAGTCTGGAGTCTGATCTGAAACTCAAAATCCTCCTGCCTTAGCCTCCCAAGTGCTAGGATGACACGCATTTGTAGTGAGAAAATGCCACTCAGCTCTCAGTTATATTGTAGTTCTGCATGAGATTTTAAAACTAGGATGTAAGTGCTCTTTAGAACTCGTGCATCGGCAAGGATGCGGGTGCCCTCCTATGCAGACAGAGCTGCGGCTGACAGTTTATTACAGGACTTGCTGGCCCATGCTTGACCACATCATAGTAGCCATCTCACAAGATTTCAGGTTTTTTCTTAATATTCAGAAGTAGCATCTAAAACAGAGAGACAGACCAGCTGCCCTGGGTTACCGTGCGTGCAGTGGAGCTGTGTGTGAGGAAGCAGAGAGAGGCGACAGCAGGATGCAGTGCAGGGAGAGCGGTCTGTGCTGCTTTTGGCGCTGTGAACAGGGCGCGAGGGCAGGTTTTGCAGTTACTCTGTCCTGTTTGGATCCTGCTTTGAGCTTGTCTGTACAAATGAAACTAGGTTTCCTCAGCTTTGGTCCATGTGACTGTGTTTACCGTGTGACCTGCACGTGGGGTCACAGGTTCTCAGGGGCCCTCTGGGCTGCTTGTGGGAAGTCATGGCATTGATGGCAGGTCCTTCGGGACACATGACTCGGGTGTCTGTGGACCTCCACGCCCCAGGGCAGCCTCTTGTCTGCATGTTTTTTTCCCCATGTTGAAATACCAGGGCTTTCCCCAGGGTCCTTCCGAAGCACCTGTTCCTGTCTCTCTTTCCACACTGAGATTTCTACACATTTCAGTAATGCACTAAAATTTTACCAAGGATCACTGGAGAATGTGACAGTGCTAATTAGAAATAGCTTAGTTTTTATTTTTGAAAAATTACATTAGGAAGACAACTAGAATATACCAAAATAAATTGAATTACCACAACATCTGCAGTCCTGTTGTACATAGCTAATAATTGCCACTGTGCATGTTAAACCAATATGCCATGTGATTAGTTTCTGCTCAGAACTCTACTTTGTAATATGAATATGTGACATGAGGATTTAAAGACGTGTCCGTGGCCCTTCCAGCCCAGGTCGAAGGGGATTGGCCTGCATTCTGGGGAGTTGCTGTACCTCCCCCAGGTGGCGAGTGCTGGGCAGGGCAGACTAACTTGCCTGGTGCCAGTTGGTCAGCCTGGCCCTGAGAATTGCTCGCCTAGATCTCTGAGGCTCCAGGGAGGCGATGGCTGGCCCCAGTGCCCACATCACCTGCCACTTGAGTGAGTGGTTCCCAGGGTGTGTGAGTGGTGCCCAGTGAGCTCCCTTGGGACCTGGGAGGGGGTGGTGAGCACCCTGTGGGAGCACGGTGGTGGTGGGCAACAAGATCTCGGTCCCTTCTTGTGCAGAGCAGTGGGAACTGATATGTTCTTGTCCTCCCAGCATTCACGAGGCCTTGGTAACAAGTTTTATTTTTCCATTTAAAGATGAGAAAGATGAAGCTCGGGCTGGTTAAATGACTTGCTCAGCGTCCATGGTGAGTCCGAGCGGGCAGGGACAGGCCCCACTGTCTGTGCTCCTGTCGAGATGTCGGCTGCCACTTGGGCAGGACGCAGGAGGCGTTGTGCCCAGGGAAACCCATTTTCTTTGGATGGTCAACTGCATGCTTACAACGTGCGCTGCCCCTCAAGTCGCCGGGTCTTACGGTTCTGAAATGTCTAAGATGCTAGTGTTTTAAGAGATGAGAGTCACATACAAACTTCAGGAAGGACTACACTTGGGGGATATGGCAGAACAGGAGAAGTTAAACGAATGTGTCTTCTGCGGATAGCCTTTATTTTGGTTTTTCATTGATGACTCTCCTTTATGTACAGTTACTTGTGTCTTGCAGTGAGTAAAAGATTCCTAGAATGATGCTAGTCTCATACTGCCTTCCACTCTGATGCTTGTTTGGAGTAGGCCAGCCTAGATGCTTCAAGACACGTTGGGCCCAGCCCCACCTCTGAGCCGGCCTGGTGAACCAGAGTGACAGAAGGGAAGGCCCAGGATGAAGCCATGATCTCTGTGACCTAGAAATACTGTAGACCAGGCTGTGTGGCGCGGGGCCTGCGCCCTGTCCTCCCGTGGGCTCACTGGTTCTCTCCTTTTTGTCCGACAGGCCTAGCTGCCCGGGTGCCTCCCGCCCTGCTCCTGCATGACGGGCAGTGCCTCCTCCGGCCCCCCCCTCCAGCGCTGCCCGCTGTGTCTAGCAGCCCCTAGGAGCTTGTCAGAGCTGCACCTCTGGGCCTGGTCATTCCTTTCGGTGCTGCTGACCTGGGGTTCCTGATCTCTGTATACATGTAGCTTTGCCAGATGTGTACTTAGTAATATCAACTGTATTAATAAAACCCATTTACTGTGTAACACACATTTAACGATTAAGAGCGATTAGCTGTACACTCTGCTAGCAGGTAGTTAGAAGTGTCACACAGGTTTACCGCAGCGGCATGACGGTGGCCTGTGGACAGTGGCTGAGCTGTAGGAGTAAGGCATGTGTTGCACGTCTGTGATACTTAGAGAACATCTGGCCAGTACGCCTGCCCGAGGCCCTGGACATGCTCACGTAGACTTGCTGTGTAGTCCTGTGTAATTCTGCTTTTCTCTACTAATCTTTAAAAGCTCAGTGATGTGTGTATTTGTGTCTTTCTAACTTCTAATAAACTCACTCCAACTGACTTGTGTCTGTGTCTGTCTGCTCGATACACTGCTCACTCTTCCTCGGGATGCAGAATTGCACAACCTCTGCAAGGAGCCAGTTCCTGTCTTACTGGGGATCTGTTCTGAGAATAAATGGTGCTGCACACATATTTCCCACTCTGCTTCTGATTTTCCTATCTGAGCTCTGCCACATGCTTTATTTCTACTCTCACTTGGGCTATGACAGCTAGCCACTCCTTTCTTCCTACGAGAGGTCTGAGGATTCTTAGTTACTTTATAAAGTAAACATTTTAATTTTCCAGCCACATTTATAGCTAACATTTAATAAGACCACTGTGAACTTGATTGACAGTTCATCTAAGCATGGCTTTTAGATGACCACAGGAGGAAGGCTTTGGGATAGTAGGCTCCGTGCTGGCACCTGGGCCCCATGCGCACAGTGTCCAGCGGGACTCATGCAGAAGTTCTGCTGATACTCGTGGAAGCTACCTCAGTTTTTATTGCAGCTATTTGTAAGACAACAGTCTTAATTCTTGGGGATGTGCTTCCTTTTGTTTGAATGAATTTCCTCTTCAAGGACTTCCTTGATTATTAGGTTGTTTTTAATGAAATTTCAAACGGGTAGATTTCTGGGAGGCCTGCATTTACATAAGTACAGGGCAGACTGGTGGTGCTGATCGCTGGCGGTAGGCGGGCTGGGAATTGCTGCTTGCCCCTGCTGTTCCTTGGGTGTGGGAGGGAGAAACAGCAGCTTCACGCTTGTTCACATTTTTTTCAGGATGGCACTGGATCTTTAAAACGCAGTGGTTCCTTTAGCAAACTCCGGGCTTCCATTAGACGCAGCAGTGAGAAGCTGGTTAGGAAACTGAAGGGAGGAAGTTCAAGAGACAGTGAGCCGAGAAACCCTGGGTAACTATCTCCCCAGCCCGCCCTCCCTCCCTGCCAGTATGCATCCCTGGGCCGCGCGTCCCCGTCCTCCCCCCTTCCTGGCGAGCCCAGATTCCACACTGGGAAGGAGGAGTAACTTGTGTCTGGTGGATCGAGAAACAGATGAGAGGGCTGTGCCTTCAAAAGAAGACATTTGGCTAGGTGCTGAGATCTGAGGATCGCAGTTCGAAGCCAGCCCGGGCAGATAAGAGTCCATGAGACTCTTATCTCCAATAAACCACTCGAAAACTGGAAGTGGTGTGGTGGCTCAAGTGGTAGAGCGCTTGCCTTGAGCTGAAGAGCACAAGGACAGCGCCCAAGCCCAGAGTTCAATCCCTATGACTGACAAAAAAAAAAAGTTCATGATAGGGGCTGGGAAGGTGGCTCAGTGGTAGAGTGCTTGCCTTGCATGCTCGAGGCCCTGGGTTCGATTCCTCAGCACCACATAAGCAAAAAGAAAAAAGCCAGAAGTGGCGCTGTGGCTCAAGTGGTAGAGCTCTAGCCTTGAGCTGAAGAGCTGAGGGACAGCGCCCAGGCCCAGAGTTCAGGCCCCACAACTGGACCAAAAAAAAAAAAGAAAAGAAAAAAAGAAGGCGAAGGAAAGTGAATGCCTGTATAAATCCCTGTCTTTAACGTGTTATGGAGTATTTTATTTTTTTGTGCCTGTACTGGAGTTTGAATCCAAGGGCTCACCTTCTCCTTTAGCATTTTCACTCGTGGCTGGTGCTGTTCTACTCACTTGATCCCACCTCCACTTCTGGCTTTTTGCTGGTTAATTGGAAATTTCTGACTTGTCTGCCTGAGCTGGCTTTGAACCTTAGTCCTCAGTAGCTGGGAGGCAGATGTGAGCTCCAGTGTCTGCTTGAAATACATTTTACATGTTGCTTTTCTAAGTACAGAGATTGATTATCCAATGCTGCTCGCTTTTCTCTTGTCCTACATTAGGTGGAAGTTGGAGATAGGATTTAGTTGTGCTCCTGGCCTTCTAGACCAGGTCTTGGGTGTGCTGAGGTCTGTGGAGCCCTGGCCCAAGTCACTTGTGGGGCAGGGGTGGTGGTGTGCTGCCCAGCCTCCCGGCCCAGCTGAGCCGGCTGGGCGGCCGTCGTGGGTGAACCCCACGGCGTTGCCTGTGCGGTATGCAGTCTGCTGCAAATGAGGCATTGGGGTCTTTATGTGCTGCCAAGCGTGAGGTCTGCGAGTGCCGGGTGCTGTGGTGTCCAGGAGCTGCCCTGCGTGGTGGCAGCCGTCTTTGAGGGGTGGAGGGCGCAGCTGGGGCCCTGATGTGGGGTGCAGGCGTGCCAGTCCCTTTGTCCATGTCTGGGTCTGGGCTGTGGCTGCAAGCGTGCTTGTTTCCGAATGCACGTAATTTGGATGTCAAGGCTACTGAAGATGGTTTCCCAGTAAACCTGCCCCCTGCTTGTCCTGACCCACAGCCATGGGCCCAACCTTGGCCCCACACCCAGCAGAGAATGGGTTTAGGCAGACGCGTGCCAACGGCGTCTTCCTGCTGGCTAGCAGCTGATTGTGGGCTTGGGGGCTCATGTGCCAGGTGCCTTCAGGATGCCAGTTAGATGTAAATTTTGGGGTGCTTATTGGGGTTTGACCTTGCACACGGGCCAGGGCTGTCTCAGTGGTGACAGAAGCTCTGGCAGAATCCGCAGTGTGAGGGGGTGCTCTCCCCTCCCGCTGACCTGTCCCCTGGAGGACGGGGCGGGATCCCTCTGCCCCCACGAGTGCTCCTGCTATCTGTCCTGGGGTTACGCTCTCTAATGATCATCTAGAATCACTCATGCTGCAAAAGTAATTTTATTTCTTATTGTAAGCTCCTTCATATTTGCAGGAAAACATCTATAAATAACCAAGCCAAGCAGCTTTGGCCACCTCCACTCCAGGTCTTTTGGAGTCACAGATAGCTCTGAGTGCTATCCTGCTCCAGGGGGACTGGTGGTGGCAGGGACAGTGCCTGTCCCCAAGTCAGCAGGCAGCCCCCCTGCAGGCAGACAGGACCTCTCCTCTGCCCCCCCCATCCCCCAGGGCCACAGCCCTGCCCTCTTAGGCCACAGCTCCTCCTGTTGTCAGCCTAGAGCCCAGCAAGGCCAGGCTTGGAGGCAGGGCGTCTCATTTCCTGTTTCTTCTTTCATCAACTGCCCAGGGCTGCTTTTGCCTGCAGGCGGCCGAGGTGAGGTCAGCCCCTTTACCACTTCCAGACTTGGCCAGATGCCAGTCTGTTCCTCCACCTTGAGCCCAAATAGACTTTCACGACAGAGTGTGCCAGTATGGCTCTCTGCCACCTTAGTGGGCGGAGGCGGGGCACCACCTACTGCCCTGCAGAGGCAGAGCCCCGGACTGCTCGTGGGTCATTTGCCTTCCAAGGGCCAGTCTACTGGGAGGGAACAACTTGGGGAGAGGAGGGACGGTACCCTTGGGAACTGTGCTGCTCAGCCCCTAAGGGCTTGGTTGGGCTGTCCACAGATACTGGTGTGTTAGCTGGGCATGGCCCCTCGCACCCCTTCACAGCCGACTGTGTAGGAGCAGGAGGAAGGAGGCAGGTGGGGGGCAAAGAGCACCCTCAGGGTTCGGGTCAGGCCACCGGGCAAGCCCGGGACGGCTTCTTGTGCGCGGACACGGTCAGCCATCAGTCTCATCAGAAGCTGGTTAGCCCAGGCGATACCAAGGGCTGGAGACAGGCGCGGGTCCCAGGGTCTGAGACATGACAGGGAAGAGCTGCTGGCAAAGGTTGGCTGCCACCCTTCTTCCCCCAGCGGCTCCCCCCCATCTACTCACTGCTGGCCACGCCCAGTGCCCCCCCCCCCAGGTATGGGCACTCACCCTGGTAGGCAGGGCAGCAAGCCCTGCTCCTCCACAGCCTCTGTCACCTGGAAGAGTCCAATGGGGGCAGCAGTAGTTGAGGGTCCCCTGGTTTTCCATATCATGACCAGAGCCCCTTGAAGTCCCCTTCGCAGCCCCTCCCCATCGTCCTGGGCATCTGGGCAAACTGCCGCCTCACCCACCTGGTTGATGCATAGCACGGGGGCCTGGAAGGCGCTGCTCAGCCGGCGCAGCTCGGCCCCCAGGGATTGCAGATGCCTGGCCCGGAGGGCAGGGCCCTCTTTGTCAAACTCACAGCGAAACGGAGCTGCCACGGAGTCGATGACTACCAGTCGGGCCATGCCCCTTGACAGCAGCACGGGGACCTTCTTCCTTACACACTCCAGCAAGGTGTCCTGCAAGGGGGGACAGCATGGCCGCCACTGGCTCACCAGGTGCTGTCTAGGTGACCGGCTGGCCCTCTGGTCTGCAGCTTTATGGCTCCTTGAGTCTGGGCTTGCGTGATCCTCCCAAAGGCTCCAAGGACGGGAGGCCTCCCGGTGATACCCCTGGGCAGTCGGCACAGCTGCCAGGAACCATTTCCCCCATTCCCTGTGGGTCTGCTCCTGACCATGCAATTTTCACCCGTCTTTGGGGGGAGCTTTACACCAGGTGCTGGGGGGCCCTGAACCTAGCCTCACCTCCAAGGGAGGCCGGGGGAGGGGAGGCCCTGCAAGCTGGGGCCAGTGCCCTGAGGCTGCTCTCATTCCTGTCATTTAGGGGATGGGGTGGGGGAAGCCTGGGGCCAGCCTCTTGCTGTCCAGGTTGGCAGCCCTGACTGAAGGCTCAGACCACTCTGGAGTGCAGGGCGTGGCCAGTGCCGGGTGGCCCCCATGGAGGAGAGCAGGCCTGAGACACAGCGGAGGAGCCTCACACTTTAGGCCTGCAGATACATCTGGGCCAACCAGCCAGGCAGCACTGAGGGCTGCTGAGGGCCTGGCGTGAGGCTGGGGTGAAACTCAGTTTGTGCTTTTCCTCAGGGCGTCCCCAGCGGACCCTCTGTGTGTGGAGAACGACAGCAGCAGCCTAGAAGATGCCAACGTGAGTGTCTTTCCCCCCGCCAGGGCCAGGCAGTGGGGACGGCCATTGGCTTTGGCGCACAGAGGTGGCTAGGGGGGGTAGGCGTGGCCCCAAGGCTGACTGTGAGGAGGAAGGCATCTAGCCATTGTGGGTCTGAGCGGATTCTGGAAAGAGGAGGAGCCCCTCCCCCCCCTCCAGTGCAGCAGCCCGGCCTCATCTATGGTCTTCTCTTGCAGTGACCCAGCCTGGCCTGCTGTAGGATGCCAGGATGGTGGCGCTATGTGTGGCCCTGGAGCTGGCCCCGTGACGGCCAGGGCAAGGCTGGGAGGGCCCTGGGCCCGGAGCCTGCAGTGCTCACTTAGCTTCTCCTGACCGGAATGCAGGCAGCGCTCAGGAACGCTCTGCTTGGGGCAGGAGGTCCTGAAAACACAGCGCCGGGCATGGCCCGCCCGCCACCTGCCCAGGCCAGACACATCTGTATCCTGCATCTGCCGGGCTTCTCCATGTCCCCCATGTTGTGTGATAATGTATTTACTGTACATTTTTTAAAAATTAAAAGTTTATACACCTTATTCTTCGACTTGAACGTCTTCTCATAACAGCTCTTCTCAGTGGCTCTGCAGCCACAGCGATGTACTGGGTGGGTGTACCCTGCACCGTGTCATTTCTGTGTTCATATTGCACATAGAGCTCCCTTCCTGCCTAGGAAGGACTCCCTTCACCATCTGAATTGTGCCCCTTCGTCGGCCCACCCTGCCTGCTCCCAACCCTGTCACCTCTTGCTGTGCTGATAATCACCATGGCAGGTCTGCCGCGCCCCAGCCGGCAGAGCACACTTACCACATCTGCTGCGTGCTCGATGAAGATGTGGTTGCTGAACTTGATCTTCTGGACCACCTCGCTTGGCACATCCATCCGCAGCCGCTGCTGCTGTGCAATCAGCTGCTGCAGTCGCTTGCTGGGGAAGACATCCTCCGTGCAGATGTAGACGGCCCCTGGGGGGGCCGAGAGTGATGAGCCCAGGAACCCGAACTATACCTCTGCTGCCACCCAAATCAAATGCACGTGTTGCCTTGTTTCCAATCCCAACCCTCTGGCTTTCCATCTCCTGAGGAAGGGTGATGCCAGAGCTGGCCCTCAAGGGCCAGGTGGTCCTCTGGGAGCACTAGCTAGGTCTCCAGTTCTGGTACTGGGCACATGTTCCCTGGTCTGGCCAGGCCAGAATGGCCACAGGTAGGCTGCCCTGCTTGCCTAGTTCTGCTTCCCCTCCCTGGTCGGGGATGGGAGTGGACTGATTACCAATGCTTCAGGCCACATCCCTCCCCCAGAGTGCAGGCCCAGGGAGAGTCCAGCGGGACCTATGTTCCCTCTGCCCCTTGCAAGGTTCCCTGCCATTCCAGCCACTCCATGAGGCCAAGGTCTTCGTGGTGATTTCAGATGGGTCACCAAGCCTGAACAGCATTTGAGCAATGCACGGCTTGGGCCCAGAAACAGCATCAGCAGACATGGGGAGCCATGCAGCTGAGAGCTCATCAAGAAGCCCTGAGTTCATGGGCAAGGGACGTTCAGTGAAGATGTCTCAATGATCCACAAAGACCCAGTGTGAGGAGGACACGGCAATCCAGTGTGGGGTGCTGCGGTGATCTGGTGCCAGTGATCCAGTGTGGCATGTCACCGTCATCTACTGTAGTATGTCATAGTGATCTAGGGTGAGGATATAGTGATCCAGTGTGGGATGCCACAGTGATCCAGGGCAGGGAAGAACAGTCTCTTCCAATAGATGGGGCTGGGACAATGGGAAAATCACACGTGAAAGAGACTGGACTTCACAAGGATGAGTTCGAGCACTCAGTACTTATAGAAGAAAATGACCTGAGTGCAGCTTGTTCTAAATAAATGACACCAAAAGCCACAGGCACCAATGAAAAAGAACCGAACTCTAAAACATGAAAAATAGTTGGCTGCTAGTGGCACCAACTTGAACTCCTAGTGACTCCAGAGGCTGCGATCAGAGGATCGCGGTTCAGAGACAGCCTGGGTAAGAGAGTCCTTGAGACTCTTCAATTAACCCCCAGAAAATTGGAAATGGTGCTGTGGCTTAGCCTTGAGCAAAAGAGCTTAGGGGACAGCACCCAGTCCCTGAGTTCAAGCCCCATGACTGGGGGAAAAAAAAGTGCTTTAAAGGACACTACTGAGATAAGACAAACCTCTGGAAGAGAAAAGACCCGCCTGGTAAGGGATTTGTCTTCAAAACACATGAGTTCATAAAACTCAATACAAGGTGATTTTTAAGTGGCATTGGACCTAACAGACATCTGCAAAGACAACTTTGCTGTGGCCAGCATGTATGAGAGACGTTCAGCTCACGAAAGCCAGAAGTCGTGTGGATGTGGGAGCTGCTGTCGTGGCTTTGGGGGACTGAATGGTGCTGGGAAAAGGGCCGGCTTGTGTGGGGCAGAGCCACGTTCAGGGTTCAGATACAGTGGCATCCACAGTGGCGGGCGGGGATCTTGGCCCCGCGGTGGGGAGCTGAGCCACGCTGGCTGCTGCAGGCTTCAGAGTGGCACCGTGGCGCGGCTGCCTCAGCCACCCTCAGTCCTCACCCGCGGGAGAATGTCACCGTCTTTGCCTTCATTTCTGATGCTGTGGCCATGTATTGTGCAGGCCACGTGAGCCTGTGAGCACAGGTTCAGGACACTTCTACTGACACTGCAAGAACCCCAGGGCCATGCCCGAGTGCTGGTGGTAATCCTGGCCCGCCGTGCTCCCCTCATTCATAGGAGGAAACAGCCCTGGAGGAGTCCTCACCCACCTAGGGAGAAGCAACCCAAGACAGGGCTGAGACCCGCCGGGCCTGGCCGGAGCCCTGCCTTCCTCAAGGGCTCGCCACTCACCAGCCTCCAGGCCTCCGTGTTGCTGTGGGAACTGCACAGCCAGGCTCAGCTGTAGTGCCAGCTGGGTCTTCCCTGCCGAGCTGCAGCCCGCAAGCTCCGTGATGCCGCCCAGGGGCAGGCCGCCGCCCAGGACCCTGTCCAGCACGGGGCAGCCCAGACTTAGGCGCTGGTGCTGCACAGGGAAGCGCTCCTTCTGCTGGACCAGGTGCAGGGCTGTGGGGTGGGCCAGGGTCAGATGTGCAACCTTCTACACCCCACCAAGCCAGCAGCTCCACTCAGTGCTGCCCCCGCCGCTCCTTGCACCGGAGAACCGTGAGGAAGCAGCCATGGGCTGCTGACCATGGGCCAGGCCTTTCAGCCTTCCCACTGTCCACCCATGGTGTCCTGACAGAACGCTGCGTTCCCACCCGCAGCGTCCTGACAGAACGCTGTGACCACAGGGTGAGGAGGCCGGGGCTGGCCACAGGCCACTGCTCACGCATCCACCCTGGGTTGGTGACGGGTCCCCGCGTCAGCCAGCAAGGCGGCCCTCCAGCTTACCTGTCAGGGTGTGGGGTCCTCGGAGCCATAGGGAGGCTGCTGTGAGCAAGTGCTGGACGTCGGGGCTGGACAGCCCGGTCAGTCTCTGCAAGTCTGGTCCAGAAAAATGCAGAACCTCCTTTACTGACTTCAGTTTGGCTGAAATTACACAGATCAGTCACAGAAAAGGTCAGACTACAGCACCACGGGGAAAATAGCAAGTGTGGAGCTGGTAAGGAGCTGAGACTCCAGTTCTGGGGACCCAGGGCTGGGGTGGGGGTCCAAGCAGCCCCCTCAAGGCCCGAGGGAATCTTGGCACATTGATGACTGGACAGTGGAGGACAGGAGGCTGTTGCAGGAGCCAGCCGTGCACCACGCACAGCAGCCACCGCCAGAGGTGGGGAAGTCCCAGAGGCCATAAGAGGCAACGCTGCTGGGCATGCTGCTGGGCACCTGCAGTCCCAGCTACTTGGGAGGTGCCCAGGAAGATTACCGGAGCTCAAGAGTTCTAGTCTAGTCTGAGCAATTCCAAGCCAGCAGAGCAAAACAGTGAGGATAACAAACCAGCAGAGCTCTGGGTCTGGTGTAGCCTTTGCATGTGCCAGCCCCAGGGCCGGTCCCTAGAAGAAAAGGGAGGGAGGCAGGGAGGGAACCAGCGCTGCATGAGCAAGCCAGGCTGGAGCCACCTGGGGCTGGCTGAGCAGGGAGGGGCTGGCGGGGGGCCAGGACCAGCCAGAGCGCTCGGCCAGGGTCAGAACAAAGCACCATTCGCTAGTGATAAATTCATCCTGGGCTTAGATTTACTTCTACTTTTTTTAAGTTTTAATTTTTTTCACCAGTGCTGGGGCTTGAACTTAGGGCCTGGGCTGTCCCTGAGCTTTTGCTCAAGGCTAGCGCTTTACCACTTGAGCCACAGCACTACTTCTGGCTTTTTCTGTGTTTGTGGTGCTGAGGAATTGAACCAAGGGCTTCATGCATGCTAGGCAAGCGCTCTACCACTGAGCCACACCTCCAGTTTTCTACTTTTAAACAAGTAGACACGTGTTGCAAATACATTTGGACAATCCAAAAAGTAGCAAAAAGAAGCAACTTCACTGAGGAGGAGCAGGGCTGGCAGGAGGGTCCTGTAACTGCCTTCCTGACAGACATGTGGAAGGCTGCAGTTACACTCTCAGCCTGGACGACAGGACACAGGACGCCTGGAAAGGGCAAGCAGTGGCCACGCGGACGGCTGCAGCACGGAGGCCCACGGGGTGCTTTTCAGTCAAAAGTACTGAGCCACGGCTCCAGCACTGGGGGTGGAGTGGGGAGTAGGAGCCCTGGCTGGCCACTCAGGACGCATTTTCTGATAGATAAGATACAGGAGAGAAACAAGGGCCTTCTGTTCCCAAGGTGTTTATAGCTGCAGCCACCATTCTGCAATCATGCTATAGGCAGGACAGGAAACCAACGATGTGACCGACTGCAGCACAGAGACTGGCGCTCTGCCACCAGCACTGTGCTGGTCGTGGTGTTGTGTCTGTACCTGCAAGCAACTGTCATCCCAACAGCCACCCTGGGAGATGAATGAGATACAGGGGGCTGGAACCGCAGCTGCGTGCCAGCCTGGGGCGGCCGGTGGACGGGAGCGACAGAGGTAGGGTGTGCCAGGAGGGAGGCTCCCAGGCGGGACCCAGCAGGTGACCTGTCCAGCCTCTCGAATGCTTGGACTGAGGCCATTGTGTCTGACAGACCTTCTGCAGCGCAGGGGGAGAATCAGGAAACACACAGAAAAGGCAGCATACAAGCAAGGCTGGGGGAACAGCCAAGCCACCAATAGTTCAGCAAGGGAGCATACCTCTCTCTTTTTTTGGGGAGTAGTCTGGTCGTGGGGCCTGAACTCGGGGCCTGGGCGCTGTCCCTCAGCTCTTCAGCTCAAGGCTAGCACTCTACCACTTGAGCCACAGTGCCACTTCCGGCTTTTTTTTCTCTTTGCTTATGTGGTGCTGAGGAATTGAACCCAGGGCCTCAGGCATGCAAGGCAAGCGCTATACCACTGAGCCACCTTCCCAGGCCCAAGCATACCTCTCTTGACTGCAGCAATAATTCTGGGGTTCAGGTCCAGCTGATCCAAATCCATCTCAGTGGATCGCCTGCCAGGCCCCTAACTTCCCCGGGGCCAGACTGACCCCCTGTGGGAGCGCTCACCTTCAGGATGCTCCTCACTCTCTCTGTGGGCAGCAAGACACCGTGGTCAGTGCCTCTGGCCTCCAAGAATGACCTCCCAGGTCAGAAGCCCGGGACACTCTGGTTCCTGAGAACCAGCTGACCACGCTTCCTCAAAGGAGAGCGGACTGAGTGTGCGTCCTCCGGCGCCTGCTCATCTTGCCAGCGGGCCACAAGGAAGCCAGAGATGCACACCTGCGCTCCACCCAGTGTGTGTGGCATTCCCCAGTGTGGTGTCTCAAATGTCTCCTTGGAGCTTCTGGAAAGATCAGGAAGCATGGGATATTTCAGGGTGCTTCCTGCAGGCAGGCCTGGGGCGCCCACGGACTGCCCTTCCCGCCTAGGCTGGCTGTGCGGGACTCGGACTAGGGTCTGGCAAGCCTGTCCACAAAGCCAGTGTGCTCCCCACACCTCTAGCTGGCTGGGAGGGGGCAGGCACGGGGTGGGCTGGGTGGCGACTGAGGGGTCCTGACAGTGCGGATGTGGCCTGGCCTGGACAGCACGCGTGGACAGACTTCCTGTACCTGCGTCCTCCCAGCACTGCTGAGGCCGGGTGGCCGGGGAACCCTGGGCTGAGCCGGCTGGGACACACTGCGCTCGCCGGCCACAGCACCGCGAGGCCGCTGCGGGCAGGACCGGCAGGCGCGTTCCCTGCTGGGCCCGCAGACCTTGTGGGTGCCCAGGCCGGACAGGAAAGGCGCGGAGGCCCAGGCCTGGCCGCCCTCCAAATCCACTGGACAACCCGCCCCTGGGGACCCCCCTCGGGACCGCCCCCCACCCCGTATCCCCGTTCCTGGGGACCCCCACCCCGCTCCTCGGGACTGCCCCCCACCCCGTATCCCCGTTCCTGGGGACCCCCCACCCCG
>NW_012267218.1:1537287-1542312 GCF_000151885.1 Dipodomys ordii | reverse complement strand
GGCCTCCCGAGGCCCGGCCCGGGACGGGGCGCATTTCGCAGCGAGGACCCGCCGTTGGGGGCGTCGTCGGCGTTTCCCGCCCGGGCTGGTTTGAACCGAGGTCTTCCCGAGCAGCCGGGTGACCGGGGCGCCACCCGCACCCGGCCTCCCCGGCTCCGCACACCGTCGTCTCGGCCGGGCGTTTAAGCACCTTGTTTCTCTGGGCGGTGCTGGGTTTGAACTCAGGACATCGCGGCTGCCGCGCCTGCGCTTCTCTCGCAGAAATCTTTAAAGGAAAACTTCAAACGGGGCCGGGCGCTGGGGGCTCGCGCCTGTCATCCTAGCTACTCGGAGGCGGAGACCTGAGGATCGCGGTTCAAAGCCAGCCCGGGCAGGAAGTCCGTGAGACTCTCATCTCCTGTAAACCACCAGAAAACCGGAAGTGGCGCTGTGGCTCAAGCGGTAGAGCGCTCGCCTTGAGCTGAAGAGCTGAGGGACAGCGCCCAGGCCCAGAGTTCAAGGCCCACGACCGACAACATTAATAAATAAGTGAAATGGACAGGTAAAGCATGTATTTTACACTATGCCCCATGCAATCGGGTGGCGAGAGCACTCGTGGTTTCGGCTGCATGGCACACACACGCGTGGCCCAGACGATGCGTGGGCTCACAGTGGTCATACTGCAGCATCACCTGGGTGACCGCGTCATTTTCCCCCGAAGCTGCCTTTCTCTCTTGCTGGCGTGGGCACTGATCTGGGCCGAGGGCCTGGGGCTCCACCCAGACTCGGGGCCGCATGCTTCCCCTCGGTGACAGGCTGCGTCCCCACCTTGGAAGGATGCAGTGTGTCCAGGCCCCCGGCCCCCCAATCTGAATTATGAGTAAGGAAGAAAGCCCTAGAATCTGAGTTCATGAAACCCTGAGATTTAAAAAGTGTATTTTGAAGGCTGTGATGTACTTCAGTGTAGAAGGCTTACCTAGCTTGCAGAAAGTCTTAGATTTGATGGTTTTGGGGGGGACATAGAGGCCCAGACATTGCTGAAGTGTTTTCTTGGGGAACTTAGAATAGGTGTAGTTTGGACGGCGAGGCTAGGTTTTTGTTTTGTGCTGGTCCTGGGCCTTGAGCTCAGTCTCAAGCTCTCACTTGGCTTTTTCACTTGAGGCTGGCGCTCTACCGCTCCAGCTGTCTCTACTTGGGCTTTTTTTTTGGTTGGTCATGGGGCTTGAACTCCGGGCCTGGGCGCTGACCCTGCACTCTTTGGATCAAGGCGAGCGCTCTACCGCTTGAGCCACAGCGCCACTTCCCGTTTTCTAGTGGTTTATTGGAGGTAAGAGTCTCATAGACTTTTCTGCCCGGGCTGGCATTGGCTGGCTTTGAACCGCGATTCTCACATCTCAGCCTCCTGAGTAGCTAGGATGACAGGCGTGAGCCTGGCTTGCTGCTGTTGTTTTTTTGCTGTGAAGGTGGCGCCCAGCTGCTGGGGAGGGAGGAGAAGGGAGGGCCAGGCTGAGGAGGGAAGGGCCGCCCAGGCCGGGGGAGGAGGTAGCGGCCTGGGAGTTCTGCAGCGGCTCGGGCAGGTGGGAGGGGCAGGTGGGGGCAGCCCGGAGGCCCGGCCCTGAGTGGGAGAGCGAGCTCTGCCTGCCGTCCAGGCCAGGCCAGGCCTTTGCTCCACTCCATCACTGAGAACCCACCAGCCAGCGCTTGCTGGGACAGAGTGGGGGTTTGGGGCTTGTGTCAGACCTGGCCCCCTGCGGAGTGGGGCGCTGGGGCGGGGGCAGGGCTGGGACTTTGCCCTGGGTGAAGGAGCCTGGTGACCACCTGGTGAGGCTGCGGCCGCCCGCCCGAGGGCTGGGCTCGGAGTTTCTGCCGCAGCCGAAAGGCTTGCTGGGTATCTGTTCCTTCTGGCTGAGAGGGGTTTCCTACTTTGCATTATTTTGACAACCAATACCAAGGCCAGTGGCCCTCGTCCAGCAGACTCAAACGAAGCTTGTCCCGCGCCGCTTCCTCTCTCCTCCGCCTCCTGGGAAGGCGGCCAGGCCGGATACAGGCCGAGGCCATGGCTTCGTCCCTTGTGGCCCCTGTGTGTGTCTGTTCACTAGTTTGAACTTGGGCCTTGAACTGCGCAGGCCCTGTGTTGCTCCTACCTGCCGCCTCCACTTCTGGAAACAACACGCGCCCCTGCACGCGTCGACAGAGATGGGGTTTCACTGACTGTCTCCCCTAGCCGGCTTGCAGCCCCCTCCCGCGCCGCCACGCGGGTGGGATCTTACTTGGAACTGGGCCTTTAATACGGGGTTGGTCCCACACTGGCTAGAGGTTTTGAAATTTCATTTTATATTTGTACAAGTTGCGCTCTGGCCCTTGAAGATGATGGACATCGACGCACATCTGAAACTTACACGACTGGCTCCTGTGGGCCTGCGCAGAGGTTCCGCGGGTCCCCCAGGGGCCTTGCTTTCAGCCCTGTTCGGCTTCCGCCTCCGGCTTGCTGGCAGCGTCTTCGGGGTGGAGGTGGAGGTGCGGGGAGAAGCTGAACCCGCGGCGTCCGGCTCCCGCCGCCCCGGCCTCGCATCCCGCCTCGCGCCTGGCGCCAGGGCGGAGGCTCTGCGGGGACAGCGCTGTGCCGGCCCGGCCTCCACACGCAGCCGGGAGGGGAGGGCTGGCGGGGGTGGGGGGGGGCCGAGCGGCCGGCCTCACTGGAGCGCGCGCCCGCCCGCCGTCCCGTGCGCGTGCCCCGCCCGGCCTCCACACGCAGCCGGGAGGGCTGGCCGGGGGCCGAGCGGCCGGCCTCACTGGAGCGCGTGCCCGCCCGTCCGCCGTCCCGTGCGCGTGCCCGCCAGCCCGCCGTCCCGTGCGCGTGCCCGCCGTGCTGCGCACCAGTCCCGCCGTCCCGTGCGCGTGCCCGCCCGGCCTCCACACGCAGCCGGGAGGGCTGGCCGGGGCCGAGCGGCCGGCCTCACTGGAGCGCGCGCCCGCCGGCCGTCCCGTGCGCGTGCCCGCCATGCTGCGCACCCGCCCGCCGTCCCGTGCCCGCCCGCCGTCCCGTGCGCGTGCCCGCCCGACCTCCACACGCAGCCGTCCCGCCCTCCCGGCTGGCCGTGGGGCAGAGCGGCCGGCCTCACTGGAGCGCGCCCGCCGTCCCGTGCGCGTGCCCGCCCGTCCGCCGTCCCGTGCGCGTGCCCGCCGTGCTGCGCACCGGCCCGCCGTCCCGTGCGTGCGCACGCGCGCCCTGGTCCACCCCCCTCTCGTGCGCTGTCTTGCTGGGTCTGCGTGCCGGCGTCGGTTTCTAGGTGGTGTGCTGCTGGGATGGCCCTGGCGCCGGTCCGGGCTGCGGGCCTGGCCTTGGGCCCGCGGCCTCGGACGAGCCGTCGCTGCGGTGGAGGCCGCGGCTGGCCGGGAGGAGCTGGCGGCCCGCCCGCGCGCTTCGCCGGCTCTGGTGTGGCTGTGGGGCGGGAGTTTCCCCGCACCCTCCATTCCTTCCCTTTGCGTGTGAACTTGCTGTTGACAAATGAAATTTTTTCTTTGTGTTTGGTCGGTCGTGGGGCCTGAACTCTGGGCCTGGGCCTGGGCACAGCGCCACTTCCACTTCCGGCTTTTTTCTTATGCGGTGCTGAGGAATCGAACCCAGGGCCTCAGGCATGCAAGGCACGCGCTCTACCACTGAGCCACCTTCCCAGCCCCAGCAAGAGAATTTTCTTTGGTGCTGATTTTCTCTTTTTTCTGTCGGTTGTGGGGCTTGAACTCTGGGTCTGGGCGCTGTCCCTCAGCTCTTCAGCTCAAGGCGAGCACTCTACCACCTGAGCCACAGCGCCACTTCCGGTTTTCTGGTGGTTTATTGGAGATAGGAGTCTCACGGACTTTCCTGGCCGGGCTGGCTTTGAACCGCGATCCTCAGATCTCAGCCTCCTGAGTAGCTAGGATGACAGGCGTGAGCTCTTTAGTGTCTAAAAAATTCTTTCCTTTTTTTTTTTGTGCTAGTCCTGGAGCTTGAGCCCAGGGCCTGGGCACTGTCCCTTGTCCCTTAACTTTTTTGCTCAAGGCTAGTGCACTTGAGCCACTCTCGGCTTTTTGCTGGTTAATTGGAGAGAAGCCTCACAGACTTTCCTGCCTGGGCTGGCTTTGAACTGTGATCCTCAGATCTCAGGCTCCAGAGGAGCTCTTGAGCAGCTAGGATGACAGGCGGGAGCCACCTGCACCTGGTAAATTATTCATTTTCTGAGTAAGTCATTTAGAATAATAGAACACTGCCCAGGGAATGCTTCCGTGTCTCCCCCTGGACGCGAGCACGCGGTTTCGGGGAGGGGCTGGTCCCGGCCAGGACCACAGGCTCTGTGGAACTGTTTTCATGAACTGGGTGTTGGGACTCTAGGCAGCTCTGTGAAGTTTGCTTTAGCAGATTCTTCTGGCCTGGGCTGGCCTAGGGAGGGGTGGGGCGGGGAGGAAGGCCCTGGGCCGAGGCAAAGCCTGCCGATGCCGAGCAGAAAGGCTCAGCACCCAGGGCTGGAGGGGAGGGCAGGGCAGGGGAGGGGAGGGCAGGGCGACCAGGGAAGCTGAGTTGGTCCCCAGCCTCCGCCCTAGGCAGTGGCCACCGCGGTGCCTCAGGCGCAAGGGCCACGAGCCGCCTCCGGCCTCCCGCACACCCTGCGGTGGACCTGGGCACCTTCCGAGGCACCTGCGGGCCCGGACAGACAGAGTCACTGTTGATACTGCGAGTTTCTGCGATGCTGCCCTTTGTCCGTGGTGTTGTGTAACCGCCGGCCCAGAAACTCCACCGTCCGAGGCGCCCGCAGGCCGGGGCAGCGCGCAGGGGCGCAGAGGCCGCGCCGGGGTCTCCAGGACACGGGGGGTTTCTGGCCAACCCCAGCGAAGACGGCGGGTGACAGCTGAAGCGGAGGCTCCGGATCAGGCCCTGCTCTGTGAGGACCTGCCCTGGCCAGGCCGCAGGGCCTGTGCCGGGAGAACGCGGCGCCGAGGTGCTGTTGCCACCGCCGGGAGGGCCGGGGTCCCGCCGGGAGGGCCGGGGTCACGCTGGGGTCAAGGGCCGGG
>NW_012267218.1:1533165-1533959 GCF_000151885.1 Dipodomys ordii | reverse complement strand
GAGGGCCGGGGTCCCGCCGGGGTCCCGCCGCAGCCCCGGGAGCCGCCAGCTCCCTGCGCCGAATCAACGCCGAGCTTCCCGGCCGGGACTCCCATCACTCTGATAAAAGATCTGAGCCCTTTTGTTGGGCTCTGTCTTATGGTGGCCATTTCTAATCTTGTCTTTTTGAGCTGGTTTCTTTTGGTGGTACTTAGGATCGAGCCATTTCTCACCATTTGAGAGATACCGCAGCCTTTTTGTTTCCAAGATAGGAACTCACTAGCTGGGGGCTGGTGGTTTACGCTTCAATCCTAGCCACTCAGAGGCTGAGATCAGAGGATTGAGGTTTGGAGCCAGCCCTGGCAGTAAAGCCTCATGGCTTTTAATGGAGCAGTAGCTCAGTGGTAGAGGGCCAGTCTCGAGCAAAACAGCTCAGGGACAGGGTCCAGGTCCTGAGTTCAAGCTCCAGTACAGACAGACACATATACACAATAGCTCTTAAAAGGGCTGGAGATTGAAGCAGGATTTTGGCTCAAGTGGTAGAGCCTTAGCTATAAAAAGACCACAACTTGAGGCCCTGAGTTCAAGCCTTAACACCAGCACCCGAAGAAGAAGAAGAAGAAGAAGAAGAGGAGGAGGAGGAGGAGGTGGAGGAGGAGGAGGAGGGGAAGGAAGGAGGAAGAGGAGGGAAAAAAAGGCTGGAGGCCGAGTTCAAGCCCAAGTACTGCCCCAAAGTCAAGCTCTCGCCTCGGCGGGGAGGGATAGGTGAGGGGTGTAGGTGAGGAGAGGGGTGGGTGAGGAGAGGGGTGGGTGAG